>NC_134858.1:51313294-51498294 GCF_049852395.1 Peromyscus maniculatus bairdii
CTTCCTCCCTTTTCTGCTCCCCCTCCACTTCTACCTCCATGTCTCCCTGCTCTTTCAGGTCTTCCCTCCTCCGAGAAGCCAGCTTCCTCCTTTCCCAGAACTATCTCCTATCTGCTACAAATCTCTCTTTAAAAAAAAAAACAAGCCGGGCGGTGGTGGCGCACGCCTTTAATCCCAGCACTCGGGAGGCAGAGCCAGGCGGATCTCTGTGAGTTCGAGGCCAGCCTGGGCTACCAAGTGAGCTCCAGGAAAGGCGCAAAGCTACGCAGAGAAACCCTGTCTCGAAAAACCAAAAAAAAAATAAATAAATAAATAAAAAAATAAAATAAAATAAAAAAAAAACAAACAAAAAACAAACAAACAAACAAAAAAACCTCTCTGAAATGGGCCCCAGGGCACTCTGGCTTTAAACTGGAAAGACACTACATAAAAAGTCTCAGAGGGTTTCATTAAACAAACATTAAAGAGTACGGCATAGTTAATGGTTGCTGGGGGAAGAAGCATCACATTCCTCAGTGACATGGCCATTGTTAAGTTACCCAGGCTCAGGTGAATAGCCCCCTCCACCCATGTTCATGCCAGCAATCCTCATCAAATGCAGTGGGATGGGCGTGCCTGTACGTATGTACGTGTACACACACACCAAAGACTTAAGGGACTTTCCTGGAGAGGGAGGGGGATAAATAAGAACAGAGAGGAATGACCAAAGCATATTATTGGATATGTATGTGATTATACTATTTAACAAGCTGCTACATCCGGTTCTCTGTCTAGAGATGAAGGCAGTAAGACAAACAAGCCAAAATACCGGGGCTGGGTCATCTTGGTGCCGCCAAGATGCTCTAGAGCCACAGGCTTAACTGCCCAGGATCTTCTCCGGCGAGGAATCGCGAGGTTCTCAGCGTTGGGAATGTGCTGAGAGGCAATAATCTTTTCCTTTAGAAATGAAGCCACTATCGGGGCTTGGGCATAGCAAGATCCCCCATTCAGGGTCATTTAAAAGTGGAGATGGTTTAGCCGTGGTCACATCCTGCCACTGCTCTCTAGCGATTGACCTGGGGGGGCCTGGCCATCCTTCTCAGCAAGCTTCCAATTAGGAGTTACTTGTTCTCTAACAAGAGAGAGAAAATGAAGACTTCACAAAGGAAATTCAGATCAATATGTGGTCGGTCGCCTTGGAACCAACTTCAGGGCAAGGGTTTGACCCACCCAGTGTTTCCACTGGAATTTCAGACTGATTAGACATGCAGGAAGGGGATGGGGGAGCAAGAGGCACACTGAGACACCCCTCCCAGTGGGTTCCTCACACAGGAGGACTTGACAGTCCATGAAAGGCACACGCTGCCCACCCCACATTTCAGTCAGCTCACAGTGCCCATCAGTTATCACTGGGGGCTTCTCACTCATCTTTGAGGCCCAGTGCTAGCTAGCACAAGAGGTTCTCTGAAGTCCTATTTTCTTCACAGCTTGCCCATCCACCTCCAGCAGGCCCAGGGCAAGGACGTCCTTTCACTCCGACTTCATCTGTGCCCCTGAGGGTGCCTCTTGTTTCTCAGTGTGTGACCCACTACCTTCCCACTGTGGTACCTAGTGTTACCTCCCCTGGATGTCAGCAGTGACTGACCTAGAAGTCTTTGAGACCTTGGCAGTTAAAGGCATTTTGAGCCACATGACAAGGCTGGTGAGTATTTGGGGGACCAGAGGTTTAACAAGGGCCCTAGGACCCAACTGGGCTTGTCTGACATCAAAACCATATTTTTCTCACTGATCTGTCCCTGAGGGGAGGAAAAGAACAGTTAAAAAAAAAATACACACAATTGTCTGTCTCCTGCCCCTTGGTTTTTTTCTCTTGCTTGCCTCATCAGAATTTTTCAAATTTTGGCTTTTAAGCTGAAAGAGGAAAGGGCAGAGAGGACACCATATGAAGATTTGGGCTCAGAAGGCCTGAGTTCAACTCTGAAACTAACCAGCCCCATGAGCTCACTCACTTTCCAGGTGGCTTAAGCGCTGGCCAGGGAAGTAGATTGTCCACTGTGAAGGGTACTGAGATGGGGGAGGGGTGGGGCTGGCAAGCCACACACCTGTGGTGTTGGTTGTCATTCCTTGGTCTTTACATTAGTCTCCATGACAACTAACGCTATGTGATCCCATGGTAGCAATGGTAAAAGGTCCCCAAGAGAATACACAATTCTTAGGGTGGTCTAGATACCACTGAATCTGTGTCTATGGCAAGATTCATACCCATACCTGGGCCTTGGTCGCCAAGATTTATCACCTTGAAGTCCAGGTGGCCTTGGGTCTACTCTTTGACCTGAATATGATAGGCTCTTTTAAGGGCACTCCACCCCATCCAAATAGCCAATTACCTCTGCAGGATCGTTTTTCATCATAATCACAGCTTAGTCCCTCCTTACATCTCACGTCTTACTTCTGTCTTTAGCCTCCACAGAGGCTGCCATGGATGTTCAATTAATGTTAATGAAGTGAATGAATAAATGGTTAGCATCTTAAGCTTTTTAGGTCAGGTGTCAAAAACAACAACAAAACCCAACTCTAATATACTCACTATCCCCAGAAGAATGTTTTCCTTGTCCTATCTGTGATTACAAATGCCAAGTTCCAATAGCACAGTGGCCCTATAGCTACCACCCAAACAGTCAGATAGCAGCAGCATTATTGATCTTTCCTTGTGAGCTTATCTCTTGTTTAATGAACAAACTGTGAGGCCACAGAGATGTCCTAGAGCAGAGTCACTCTCTGGCAAGGAAACTACTGAATGACCCCAGTGCTGGGGTTACTTAACCTCCCTGGACCTCTATTTCCTTATCTACTAACAAGGGGGTTGGACCACAAGACTCCACAGTCCTGATGCCCAACATTCCTAACCTTGTCCTAATTCTCTAGCTTCTGCAGTCCTTCTCAGTGCCTTGGCCCTCTCCATCTCCATTCCTTCTTCTCTTCTGAACTACTACTTTATACTAGACAGTGGTACCTGAAGGCCTAGGTAACCAGAGCTGAAAGCTGGGGATGGGGAAGGTTAGGGTGCTGAAGCGTTGGCCCCAGGCCCATTCTGATGCTCTGAAGGCTCTCTGGAGCAACACAGTCAGGAATCAACATGCAATGCTAGGTTTCTGAACTCCAGAGGCCCAGCAACTAGCCTCCATTGAACAACTTCTTAGCAAAGGTTGTTTATCAGCTTCAAATGTCCAACATCCTAGAGGTTCTTTGCAGATCCAAACCACCTCCACTGACCAACTGAGTATTGCTTCCAAGTTGTAAGTGAAATTCCCTTCAGAGATTGCTCATTTTTAACTAGATCCCAAATCTGCAGAGGATGACCTGATAAAATTCCAGATTATTTGACCCATGGAGCCAGTAAAATGACTTAAGGATAGAGTAAAGGGCATGTCTGAAACCCCAAGACCCCACCTGTGACCCTGTGACCCATCACAATCTGTCACTGTCCAGGGCTGCACTTATCTCTGAGGATCCTTCTCATTCTCTTTTTTCCACAGAAGAGCCCAGCTCATGGAACGCCCATATTGGCTCAGACATCTTCACTCCAAAAAAGTAAGTGATCTGCTACATCCTACTCATTATTCTAGACTATAAGCACACAAAAAGTTATACCCTTAATGAATTAATCTAGTCAAGACAATATCACCTCTACAAATACAACAAAAGTCTGGTTGCGTGTGTCCAGTAGGGTAGACTAAGCAAGTGTGGACAGAGAGGAGAAGATCACGCTCCTACAAAGGCGGGGCATGGCCTTGTGAGCAGAGAGCCAAGGGTGTTATTTTTCCAAGTTACGAAGATGGGGAAAAGGCATATGCAGTTGAGAGAATGGGAAAAGAATTGACAAGCGAAACTCACGGCTGCTCCTGTCTCCTCCGCTTCCCACCAGCTTCCCTGTGTTCAAGTGCATCCTCTATGTTGTGCTTTGCCTCAGTTTCTTCATCAGGAAAGAAAAACCAGGAGGAAAGGGTGTCTCCTAATAAGGGTACCATGAGGAGGAAATTAGGTAAAGCCTTGCCAGAGTGCCTGGCACATTGTAAGAGATCTAAAGGCTAATATCAGGGGGCTTCAGTGGTTAAAAGCATTTCTCTTGCAGAGGACTGGAGTTTGATTTTCAGCATCCACATGGTGGCTTACACTCATCCATAACTCCAGTTCCAGGAATCTGAAGCCCTCTTCTGTCTTCCTTGGGCACCAGGCACACACACGGTACACAGATATACATGCAGACAAAACATTCATACACATGAATCTAAAAAGAAAAATTTAAGGTTAATATTAGTCCTCTGTCATCAAGGAGTGTGCAGGTGATAACGACCAGTCCTGGGGGTGGCCAAAGGGAACAAACCTTCAGGCTGGAGTTGTGTCCTTGGGGGCCACTATGCAGACATGAATTTTGGGACAGATCACATGTAACCATGCCTCACTTGGGAACCTAGAAAGACTGCAGAATATGGCAGTCTCCAAGTTCCCTGCAGCTCTGTGACTTCATATCATTAATATACTGAGGATGGATACTCGGGAAACACTGGGATAACCTGAACAGAATATGGAATCATTGATATCCAAATACAGTGCTCACCTTCACCTATACTTACCCACACTTGGTTTTCTGGGTCATATTTTTCACATTTTTTAGTGGTGCCAGGGATCAAACACAAAGCTTCAGACACACTAAGTAAGCTCTGTCACCGAACTGCACCCGGGCTGGTTTCCAGAACTCTATGTGAACTGTCTCATCAGGAAGGCCAGAGCTGGATCATCTACCCTCTCCACTGGTTCCAAAGGACCAATTTGCTACTTGCATTCCCTGTATTTTCTCTTTGTACTGTATTCTTATTTGATTTCTTGTTTTGCTAGTTGCTATTTATTGGGCCTTTCAGTCTATCAATTCAGATATTTTACTTCGAAGATCACAATATTAGCAGTGTCCACTGCTAATATCTTAGGGATGCAACATCTGCTGAGGTGTCACTAATGGTGAATCAGTGAGTTCTACAGGCTTACGTTGAGCGGGCCAGTAAATCTGTATCCCCACAACTTTTCTCTTGGCTCTAATCAAATATGTGGTGATGCCTAATTATGAGATCATTCCGTGTCAGGAATTGCCATTGGCTGCCTCTGCTTGCCTGCTTTGTAGGAAGGAAGAGAAGGCAGATGATGTCCAGTGTGTATCCCAGTCTCTTCTGGAAGGGGCAGCAGACACCACTCACCAGAACATATTAGCTGGAGCTCTGGGCTTGGGCGTACCCTGGGCTTGCAGCCCCACCCTTCCATACCCACAGTTTCTCTGGCAGAGTTCCCATGACAGTTGCGTGGTAAAGGAAGGAAGGTGGTCAGGAGCTCCTGGAGTCACATCTCCAGCCTGGAAGTTATCTCTGGTTTCCACCTACTCATTAAGCCCCCATTTCCAGGTGCAGATCCCTGTTTGATTTCTGCCCCGCCCTTTTGGGGTATCCTATTTTCTCCTGTGTTCATGTTGTTGGTCTAGTCCATTTACCAGATTTATTCCAGCTACGGTTAAGCTTCCAAGATTTATGCCCCAAGGAGTGCTCTTTTGGTTTTAAAGGTCACTAGAGGGTTATAAACACACACACACACACACACACACACACACACACACACGCACACGCACACGCACACGCACACGCACACGCACACGCACACTATACATGCACATGTTCATGCGCATGCACGCACGCACAAACACACCACACACAGATACACACACACACACACACACACACACACACACACACACACACACACGTCAATCTAACAAACCCCGAGATTTGGAGTGAGAAGGTTGGCACATGTACTTTGTTCACCATAATGGTGCAAAAATTCCCCGAAAACATTAAGTTTTCAGTGCCACAGGGTCAAACAGCAATTCCCAAGTGGCTTTGATGACATCATTAAAATAAAGACTGAGGTGCTCTGACCTCTCCTGAGTGAGGGTCTCCTGCGAGATACAGAACACAGAGATGTTCAGAGATCAATACCAAGGAGAGACACCATCATAGGCCCACACAAGCAAGCATGACCAGCCAGGGAGCCAGCTGGGAAAACAAGATGAAAACAGACAGACAGACATATAAACAGTTTCCCTGAGAAGAGATCTGCTAAAGATTTTGGCCTCAACAAAAGAAGCAAAGTTCTACAAAGCAGAGTGTGCCGGTTGGTTAGTTTTTGTAAACTAGCACCAACTAGAGTCACTTGAGAAGACAGGATCTCAGGAGAAGAATTGCCTCCATCAGATTGGCCCCATGCACATGTCTGCGGGACATTTCGATGATGACTGATGTGGGAAGCCCCGCCTACTCTGCACAGCCCAGGCTTGTTTTTAAAAGCAGCTGGGCCAGCCATGAAAACCAAGCCAGGAAACAGCTTCCTCCCATCGTTCCTGCCTCTGGTCCTGCTTCAGTTCCTGCGCGAACTTCCTAACAAGATGGATGGTGATGTGAAGTGTGAGCCAGACAAACCAAGTTGCTTTGGGTCTGTGTTTTATCACAGCAACCGAGAAGCTCAGCTAGAACACGGGATAAATGTGCCAAGAGGCTAAGTCTCAAGAAAGGGGTGGTTAAAACTCTGCATGCTTTATGACCAGCCTGAATCTGGAAGTAAGACCTAATCAGTATTGCTACAGGTTTATTGCATTAGATATTAGATAGCCCGGCGGGGAGTCATTCCCTACCCAAGTTGCTCCATATTGTGTGACTTCAGCACTCTGACCAGTTTCTCTGCAGGAAAAACTTCTTTGCCTTGAGAAAATTTAATTGAAATAGCCACAAATGAAACCGTAAAGTGATATAAAAGGCAGGCAAAATTTTGCCTAAGGCTCACTCTTCCAGAGTTTAGGAGGAAAAGTTCAAGCATCTCCAACTCCAGGCAAGCAACCCAGGGATTCCTGCTAGGCCCTGCCTGTCACAGCCAGTGGACCAGGCACAGTCCCCCAAAGCATCCATCCATTAACTGTGAGCCTTCAGAGTCAGGCGCCATGCTCAGCGGGGGTGGGGAAGAGGATGAGTAACAGAAAATCTCTCAGAGCCTAGATGCTGGAAATGGAGCCTTAAAGTGAGTGTGTACCAGGAGGGATGACAAAGAGTTAGCTTAGTCCATGGAGAGAGACTAGAGCAGGCAAAGAGCCTGTTGGTGAGGGAGGCAATGCTCTCATCCGATGCAGGAGCATTCCCCACTTCAAAACTATACTTCAATTAGGGCATATTTCATTTGTCCCGAGTGTCCCTGTATTAGCTGGGCAGTAAATTTCCATATGGTCTGTGGCCTTGAGGATAAAGAAAAGGTAGCCTTCTGTGTGGAGAAGCTGGCCTGGACTGATAGCATCAATTTTTCACTCATAGGTATGACATGGGAAATAAAGAAGACCATTAAAAAAAAAAAAAAAAAAAAAAGAGAAGGCAACTTGAAGGAGTCTTGACTCAATAGAGTATTTGAGGACACTTTGATATGCTTATGAATGAGTACAGAAGGGAGGCTTTTCCATGTTCTACTACTCAGAACTAGGTTCAAGTTAGGTCACCGATACCCTGGAATGGAAACTGTCTCCGATATCTAACTTGAACCAAAGTCACAACTTCCAGACCAAAGTCGAGACTTGCTGGCTACTGATCCCAAATTCTATAGGGAAGGTGTTATCCATGGACTCGAGAGCCTGGGGAGGTGGCTCAGTGGTTAAGAACACTCACTGCTCTTGCACTCTCATGCCCAGCACTCATATGACAACTCACAACCATCTGTAACTCCAGTTCTGGGGGACCCAACACCCTCTTCTGGCCTCCACGGGTACCAGGCACACTTGGGGTGCACACACAAAAATGCAGGCACATGCACAGATGGCAAAAACACCCACAAACATTTTAAAGTCACTATGAAAAAAAAAAACCCTGCTGGCGATACAGTAAATCTGCCACCTGGCGGGGAGGATGCGGTTGAAGGAATAGGGGTTACCTCGGGGCAGGTCCTGGGATAGGACAGGCTCTTCAAGGATGAGTGGACAGTGTGTTTGTCAGACACCCCTCTTTCTCACGCTTGCTCTGGGGCTACAGGATGCAGCTGTATCTAGTACACTGCCGTGCTAAACGTTGCGGCCCCCACAACGTAAAGGGTGCCCAGCAGTTCATCTCAATTCACAGTATCATCATCCAGCTCTATAAGAAATTCACAGTATCATCATCCAGCTCTATAAGAGCCCTATCTTTGTTCACACACAACTAGACAGAGATAATTCCCCAGCAAACACAAGGGCAGAGTCAAAGTGGGCATTCTTGCACAACTGATCTGTTTCTGCACAATCTATCAATACCTAACTTATCAAATAAACCAATCATTAGCTCTTTGAAATCTGGTTCCCCATCTATCTTCCACCCTGGGCAAAAAAAAAAATAAAAAATAAAAATCATCTTAAGATTCCATTTTCAAAGAAACCAGAAGCGGGTCGTTTTTTTAATAGCCTTTGTTTTATTTTATTTATTTTTAGACAGGGTCCTGTATACCTTGGGACTGTTCCAAGTTTGCTATGTAGCTGAGGGTGGCTTTGAGTTCCTGATCCCAATGCCTTTTCCCCCACCAAGCGCCAGGATCACAGGAATGGGTAACCACATCCAGCTCGATAGCATGCATTTATGAAGCTGTCGTTCCTTATTGAAATTATATAGGGTATCCAATGATCGTTCATTGCCTCCCTAACCTGGGGGATGGAGAGCTGGTATACATGGGGAAGGAAGAAATACTGGCACCAGTTCCAGCAGTGAAAGGGTGGGGATGAGTGCCTGATATAAGTCATTCTGGGCTCATCTCTAGACATCCTGATCCAACATATTCCTATGTAGAACTCAGTATTTAAAATAAACACATAATAAATTTAAAAAATACACCACTTAATAGATCTATAACGTTTGTTGGGCAAGTTACTAAATCTCTAGATCCCATTGCCATATAATAGAGGAGCACCTGGCTCTCTCAACAGCGTGAGGATTACCAAGCACAGTGGCTAACATACTCCCTCTCCCAGGACAGTGGTTAGAACATTTACTCCCCAATAAGGGGCAGCTGACAGCCATGATAAAATAGTACCCTTCAAAAGAAAGATATTGAGGTAAGGGCGGGGCAGCACTCAGGAGGTAGAGCAGACCTCTGTGAGTTTGAAGTCAGCCTGGTCTACAGAAAGAGTTCCAGAACAGCCAGGCAACACAGAGAAACCCTCTCTTAAAAAAAAAAATTAAAAGAAAAATAAGATACTGAACTGGAAATTTTTTTTTCACCAAGAACGTTGAAAAAGGAGATCAGATGAGGTGTGAACATGGAAAAGACAGATGTGAATAGTCTGCAAGACAAAAATCGCCACTGTAGTAATGCTTCTTCTTCAATCTCCAATGCCCTGGTTCAGACAATTTCTTGTCACTGAGCGGTTTAGTCACCGGTGTTGACTCCACAGTGGCCAGCCCCGGCTCCCCACTTGCAGTGGGTACCGCTGTGGGTGGTGATGGTAGTGGCTGCCACCAACAGAGTTCACAACTCCACCTCCTTACCTACACCAGAGGCAGCGTTACTTCTATGGTACAGTGGTGATCCTGTGATAAGACCCACTCTGTAACTTTCCCGTAGTAAGGAATCCAATTGTCTCCCAGGGTCCCAGAGCCATGAATGCAGAATTCCCGTCACACCTCTGGCTGAGGCACGTAGGCCTGGGAACTCTTGGCTTGGTAGCCAACAGAAGCATTACTTCAGTTTCATGCTTCCCGTGGGGATCACAAAAGGCAACTTGTGTGTGCGTGTGTGTACACAGTGGCAGACGTACACACACCCATGTATTCCGTGCGGCTGTTTGTTGAGCACTTACTCTGTGCCGTAGTTCTAAGCGGTACTCTCGATTCATTCTCACATTGACTCGAGGTGGGTGGTATGATTTCAGGCCAGCTTGCCCAAAGTTGCCCAGGGCGTAGCGGAACAGGCCTGACCCAGAGCATCTGCCCTGGAACCATGGTCTTCTCTTCTCTGCAGCTTCTTGTCTGCTTTTCCTGTTCTTTGTGCCCTGTGGCTGACACACATTCACATCCTTCCTACCTCGGAAGGGCTGGGGGCTCCTCAGACAGGTCCTAACTAGTACTCCAGGGGCCCTGTCTCCTGCCAGGGAGGCTTGCCCACTTTCCAAGTCACAGTCTCCTCTCCACAAAGCTTGGCATTCTCTCAGCCTACCAACAGCTTCTCCCAGGCCATGTTGCTTACTATGTTCTATGTCCACAGTTCAATTCAGAACTTGGTGTATGTATCCTTAGTGACATTTCGACCATGCCTATATCCCTATGCAGTCTAGGTGCTTATTGAACTTCTTTACATGTGGTGCTCAAAACGTGTGGCACTCTCCGTGGAAGCTATAGAACCTTTAGGGGGGTGGAGCCTTGCTAAAGGAAGGATGTCACCCGTGTGTGCCTGCAATGTGACCAGCCGGCTCCTCACTCCTGCTCTAACCCTCCGGGATCATAAGAATTCCCTTAAGTTGCTTTTGGTCATGGTATTTTATCACAGCAACAGAAAAAAATAATACTATCACCAAAGCCCCCAAATTTCCCTTCTTGCTTTAAAAAAACATGGTGTGTTTATTACACAGCCATTGCTTCTCAGAGTACATTCTGTTTAGAAATACTTAGAGATGGATAATTCCTTTTGGCTAAGTGCAAGGAAATATGATGTAATACAAGAACTTGAGAGACATCTTGTGCTCCAGTCCCTTTTCAGGGGAGATTTGGGAGGGGCAAATTGGACATTACACATCGGTTTGTCGGTCCAGGATAAACAGCTCCTTCGTCAAGGAAGCAGCTCGTAAGAGGCTTCCTCTTGGAGGTGCAATGGGTTGGGCTGGGAGAGGGAGACCATAACAGGCCACGAGGCACAGAAATAGGACAATTCTGCACACACGGAGCGCTCGACCCTGTGGTCCGCCTGAATCACGAGCTGCAAAATGAACCAGAAGCAGGAAACGCTGGTGCAGGTGCCAGGGCCACAGGAGCCTGGAAAGCTTTAGAGGTAGGAAGAAAATGCCAGGCAGATGGGCAGAAACCCCAGGAAGCCAGGGTGTGTGGGCAGAGAGAAGGAGGAGGACTTTCACTGTGTGCAAGACAAATGATGCATTTTGTCAGGGAGAAAAATAGCCCAAACCACGTACGTTTGTGATTCATTGACTCACTTCTTGAACTCCAAGCTCCAGCGAAGTTCGAGGCAGGGCGTCAACCATCCAGTATTGAGGCAGGGGGATGGAGAGGAGCAACACAAGACAGCTTTGTTTCTGCTTTAAGGCCCAGGGGAGATAAACAGCAAGGCTTATGTGATACACCTCCAAAGAAAGGAAGCATGCAAATTACCAAAGAGTAACAATGGACAGGTTAGCCCTGCTCCGAGGAGGGCAAAAGGAATCAGAGTCAGTTCCTGAGCAACTTTCTACCTGGTGTACAAGAACCAGAAATCTGCTCAGAGTAAATGCTGATGGTGTGGAACAAAAATGAAAACATATCTTGAGTGCTCTCCCAGAAGCATCGGTCCTGAAGAGTTGCTAAAGCCTTAGTCGACAGTGGGACATCTAAAGAAAAATTAAAAGTGAAAGGAACCAAACTCGTGCTTGAAGTGGGGGGAGGGGGGCAGGGAATCTGCTTGGGTCAACCCAGAGCACATCTGACTTGAATCCTGCTACAGTACACATCTGGTGGGGCTAAGTGTCTTGTCCCATTTAAAAGGCTACCCAGACTGCCGGAGCATGAATACACAGACGGCTTGGGGAGAGGCAAATGCGGAAACAGGTGAGCCTAGTAAGATATAAAGCGATTTAGACGCTCAGGGGTAGTATCTCAGACTAGTCTGGAGTTGGTTGGTTTACTCTACAATCAGAGTCGAAGACCAGGATCACCCAGGGCCTTTATGTTAACCTCACCCGTGTTGAGATCAGTCTGTGGCCTGCCCTACATTACTTCATAATGTGTAAAGTACTGCTTTTTCACACTGCCTTCTGTCTCACAGATCATCTTACAGACAACTTCTGTCTCTCTTTTGAGGATGGAGGGTGACTGCACTCCTTGTTGGGCACATAAAACACCATCCATCCAGCACCACCCACATGACATTGACTGGTACCTTACTCCTGAAAGCGGTAAGGATGCCATTCTATAAGTGTATCAAAATAACACGGGACGATAGGATGTGCTCATGGGTGTACCAAAACGAGATCGGGAAAACCAGGCCTGAGGCACACCAGCCTGAGGAAAATGTGTAAGCCCCTTGCTGGTACCCCATAAAGAGGGAGCACGTGCCGTGGCAATGGCCGTGGTCCGGATCACCTGTCTCATCTCACCAGCTGGTGCGCACACCAGAACATTGACAGAGAATTTCTTACTATCCCAGGGCTTCAGCTCCGCGAGGTTCCCGGATGTTGATCCATCCAACGCAGATTGTCATCTGCCTGTCCGCTTGTTCATCCATCTCTATCTCAATCGTTGGTCCACTGGCTCATTTGCCTGGTCCCAGCCCTGTCCTTGGACTCCCCCGCTTCCAGGCAGACCCCCTTGCCCCCACTGCACCTCACTCGAGCAGAGCAGCTCTAGTCTGAGTCTGAAAGGACTCAAAGGCGGCATCAGCATCAGAGGTGCTTACAGCAGAACCCCACTAGAGGTAGCTCTCTGACCCTCACCCCCCGGAGATGCACACCCTGCCCCCCACACACCAGTACTGTTTTGCATCTCTATGGGTCTCCCAACTTCGGCCTCCCAGGCATCTTTGAACTCTGCTGTGACCTTCTAGACACTTTGTAGCTATTCTGTAACCTATATCCATAGATTATATTTACTATCTTAAAAGGTAATTTTAAGATGTGAGAGTTAATTTTAGTAATTAATATTTGAACAAAAGAGGACAGGAGAGAGGACTCAGTGATTAAGAGAGATACTCTTCTTGCAGAGGACCAGAGTTCAGATCCATCTGATGCACCCACGTCATGTGGTAAACAAATACCTGTAAAGGCTACCTCCAAGGATCTGGTGGTGCCTCTGACGTCTTCAGGAGCCTGCACTCATACACACACACACACACACACACAATTTTAAAGATTTGGATAAAAGAATCTATGTTTCCCTTGACCTATCATAGAAAGTGGTACTGCTTGGCACATTGCTGCCGAAAACAAACGTGGCTTGTGAAATTCTTGTTATTCAACCAATTCTGACATTGTAGTAGGACATAAGCATGTTTCTGTTTCTGACATAGCATGTTCATGACAATCAGAGAAATGACTAATAGGCATTATTAACAGACTTCATCAGAAGTTGTGTTAAAATCAAGGGAAAGAATGCATCTATCATCTGCTTACCGTCATTTACTAACAACAGTAAGCATCCCTTCTTAGATTTACAAGATGTCTTTTCGTCAGTTCC
The DNA here is from genome assembly GCF_049852395.1 of Peromyscus maniculatus bairdii. Taxonomy (NCBI): domain Eukaryota; kingdom Metazoa; phylum Chordata; class Mammalia; order Rodentia; family Cricetidae; genus Peromyscus; species Peromyscus maniculatus. Next base: position 51,326,743 of record NC_134858.1, read on the forward strand.
AGTTAGGAATAGCCATTTAACTTCAGATAGTAGGCACAATGCTTTGATAAAGTCAACATAAAGTTATAGTGATTCTTATTAACCACTTGAACAAAGTGCTGGGAGATGAGGGAGAGCTCTCTCTCTCTCTCTCTCTCTGGCACATAGAACTTCATAAAGATGAGAGAAGGGGGACAGGATCCCAATAAGAGAAGGGTGGGGAGCTGGCCTTTCCAAACAGAAAGAGCAGTGTGTATGGATGGCCTGGAGGAGAAGGAGGAAAGGTACGAGAACCCGGTAGTCTATCACTGCCTACCAACTCACTCCCACACAGAAGTTTGCTTTTATCTCGGAAAGTCTCATCTGTCCCCGTCTCTAATATCAGTCACACCTGTGACCTAAGACTTCCACCAACCCTCTTTTGGAACAGAACCACAAACACTCCTGATACTGCTGACAAGTTGTCAAAACTGTGCAGCTCCTCTTGGTACCCTAAAACTGAAGAACACACACAGCCAATTGATAGTAATGTTTTCTTAACATTAATATAGAATGTCCCCCACTTCTAGCAAAAGGAAATATCCGAATGTCTGTTCTACAATAAAACAGCCACCCACTTAAATCTAGAGAAAACACAGACGTGACATCTCCTAGGTTAGATAGTGCCATGGAGACAGCCATGGGTCCACCAAGCAGAAGTTAGTCGTCAAGCTTGGTCACCTACTTTCTAAGTTGATCTGACAGATTGTAGTAGTAGTGAATAGAGAACACAGTGCATGCCCTTGGCTCTAATAGTCTAGAGGAGAGAGAAATACTTCGCAGATAAACAGCCAAGTAAGTACATAACTGATATGATAGGGTAATGTTTTAGCCAAGATTAAGCCAGGTACCTAACCTCAGTTACCGTAGAGATGGTGCTTACGGCCATGGGAGAAAATGGAATGGCCAAAGGAGATTGTGTGAACAAGGCTTTCTAAGAACTTAAGGGTTTGAAATTAGGAGGAAAAATGAGTGGACAGGTGAGACATCGTGTCTTATCTCGGAGGGCAAAAAGACAGGGCTTCTAGAAGGAAAGTGTGATAGGGAGATGAATGCTTCTCAGAAAGCAGGTCAGATGAAGGCTGAACCGAAGCTAATTTGGCTAAAGCAAGATGCTCCAAGTGGCTGCAGCAAGATCAGCTTCTTTGATATGGTGACTTGGAAGCCAGACCTGACGGGAGGAAGGAAGCTAAGAGGAATTGCTTTCTACCCAAGTCTCAGAAAAGTAGCTACAAGTGGGAGGAGACAGAATGCATGGCAGCTGGCGGGAGATGTGGCATTGATGGGCATCTATTGGCTCGAGTCTGTTGTAGAAAGAAGATTCTGGTATATATTTAAGAGCCGAAGGCAGGAAAACAGTAGTGAGAAAGAAGGTGAAGATTTACAAAGTATATCATTACCCGAAGAGGCCTCCAGCCAGGGAGTGAGGGGCAGCGTGTCAAGGGCCTGGCCTTAGCTAGAGGAGGGACGTAGAAGGCATTGTATTTTCTTGCCAATCTTTTCTCTGGGAGTGGAGGGGTTGGGAGCATTCAAACTCTAGGAGTGATGTGAAAGAAGGGAGCTTCTGAAGATGGAGAGAAGGAAAACATGACCAACTCCTGAGGAGTGCCAAGGAGACTAGTGAGTGGGGAGAATATGACGTTGGAGCTACACCACGGTGTCCATTTGTGTCCCGTCCTCTAGTAATTCTTGCAGATGCAGGCCCAGATGTAACAAAGTCAGGAAAGAACATGCATGGGGCAAACAAGAGGCAGACTAATATTTTTAGAACTAGGAGAAAAAAAAACATGCCCTCTGATCCAGGTGAAAACGAAGATAGGCAGTTTCCGAGCCTAGACTGAGCAGAGAGGCTCTGGGCTGTGGGAAAGCCCGGAGAACTCTCTCGGCAGGCACTTGGTCAACCAAATGGAAGGGGAGACTTGAGGGGAGGAGACGATGCTTAGTGTTTCCAAGCAAGATTCCTACTTGGATAAGCACATTTACAAAATCCAAACTTTGAGGGCCAGTATGCCTACAATTCTACCCAAGCAGGTAGCAAACCCCACATTTCTCTTTACATCTGATGATACCGCCATCCTCCAGTTTTCTTCCCTCCGTCCAATCACGATGCCCCTTCCATTGCTTTCTCAGAAATTAGTCTGAGATTAGGAGCTATCCCCTGTGACTGGTGCCATTCTTGATTGGTCCAAGAATTTCAAAAGTTTGACTTCAAATACTTAATTTCTAAGTTTGACTCCTTAAGCATGGTACACACCTTTGATCCCAGCACTCTGGAGGCAGAGGCAGGCAGATGTTCTTGAGTTTGAGGCCAGCCTGGTCTACATAGTGAATGCCAGGCCAACCAAGGGCTGCATGGTGAGACCTTGTCTCAAAAAAAAAAAAATTGACCCAGTCCATACTTGAATAGATAATAAAACCATTTGTTCTGCACTCTTTAAATAGGTATACAACAAGAGCCTACAATAGCAAACAGCATTATGATGTGTCCCTATTTCCAGTCACCAAATTCAAACTGCTGCTTCTTGAAGTTTTCTGTCAGGGTTATAGATTGCCAAGTGATGTGACTACCTCCAAGAAAGTCTCCAGGAAGTGCTGGAGAGGGTCAGTACACCCTTCCTAGAGATTTCCAGTCACTCCCTTCCACCATCCCCTCCCAACCTGGGCAATTCTGCCCCAGCTGCACACATTCTCTGGAGGAGCTGGACTATATGCAGGGTAGAGGGTCGCTGGGGGTAAAGACTCCACCTGTGCAGCCGTGGAGAAGTCATCGTTCAAGCTGGGGTGATGCAGGTCAAGCCTTTTTGGTGATGGAGTTGTTTGAGTGTTGTCTTCTGCACTCGGGAAAGTAACCTTGGACACTCTTTCCCATGGTCGAGCCTAGAAAACTACTCATGAAGCCATGGTTGAGTGTCTTCTCCATGTTCTATCACCGGTGCGCTATCTGGGCTAATAGAGGTCGGGACACGCGCACACCAGGAAATGCTAACCCAACACCATGCTCATTGTATTACCCTTCCGTGGGGACTTTCTTCAGCTAAGAGAAGAACCGAAAGGCTTCCTAGTCCTCTGTGTGATGTAACCACCTCTTCCTCCATGTCCCTCTCTCTCTCTCTTTCTTTTGTTTGAGGCAGGATTTCACTATGTAGTCCTACCTAGCCTAGAACTCACTAGGTAGACCAGGTTGGCATTGACTTGCAGCAATCTTCCTGCCCCTGACCCCCAAATGCTGGGCATGGCAGCATGTGGCACCACACTCCTATTTTCCATGCTTTTGCCTGTTTTATTTTATAGACCCTCCCCTCTCCCCGCCCCCCCCCCACCTTCTAAAGAGTAGCTCTACATTTTCATATCCTGGTATGCCCTCTACCATTTCCGACCTTCAAGGTGTGTTCCAAAATAAACTTCTTAGCGTCTACTTTATTAAGTACTTCATTATCAAGGTAGAGTCTTAAATCACACGCATCGTCAAGTTAATTAGAACTGAGCGCCATTAGAGTGTGAGCTTCTTCAAGACGAGGACCATGTCTTATCTAGCTTTATATCACAAGCTTCTAGCCCACTGCTGGGGACATCATTTCAGTGCTCTGAAGACTTGCCAAACAAACATCACTCTATGATGTGGTCCGCTGTTCTTTAAATGCAGAAGACTCTGTGCTTCCTCACATGGGAAAGGGATGCTCAGAAAACCATCACGACAGGTTATCAATGCCAAATCTACACAAAGGTGTCAGCACAGAATGTGACCCTGGGAGTTCAACTCTGAGGAGTTCACCGCTCAAGGTCTGGACGCCGTCATCAGCCTTTCTGCAGCTACCCCTCTATGACAGGGTCTCTTGACTAAAGCACGGGAGTCACGGTCTGTAGGAAGGAAGTGTGCTCCAACAGGAAGAGAGTCCGATGGCCACCTCTTCACAGCACCCGTCACTGTTTGTGGCGTGGGCGGTGGCTCGGCGCTTTATCTGTGCAGACGTACACTCACTTCCTTTCTGAGGAGTACATAAATGATGATCTATTTGCACACTAGGCTTCATAATGGGAGGGAACATTTCCCCACCTCTTTTTCTCACTAGTCCCACGGGGAGAAACGTGTGGTTTTAATGGGCTGAAGGGCCCTTGGGCACTCCAAGTGTCTTCATTTTAGCACCAAACCACACACTTACATCACAGAAAGAATAGAGATGGTTAATTACGGGGAGTTGCTAAATCATTTTCATGGTTTTAATGGTTTTCATATATTTTTGCGTAGCAGTCATTGTCCTTAACAAACTTACTCACACCCGCAGTTTTTCCTATCTTTAAAACTGGGGTTGTGGTCTGTGCTATTACATTTTTCACAGGAATAACAGTTATTATCACACAGCGGAAAGAGCACTGGACTGGGAGTCAAGAGACCTGGGTTCTACCTTCGGCTCTAACTCAACACTTGAGAACATCTGCTCAGTCCCCTCAGCTCCACAACGGGAAGTCCAAATTATGCAATTTCCAAGTCAGCTCCCAGATCAAACATGATTTATGCATTTCCAAGAACTAAAGTGAGCTCAGTGGTCATCTTCTGCCTAGAGTCGTCAGGTACAAGGAGACTTGGTGTCCACTAAGCAGGGACTGGGCTGCAGCATACAACACATATGCTAAGTTCACAGGGTGTCGGCACACACGTAAGCCTATATGTCATAGCACCACACACCAGGCAGGAACACAAAGAGGGACGGGGTGTCTCATCAGACACAAGAGTCCTAGGAAAGTGGAGGCCTAAAGACTTCTTGTCCAGTTTTGCACAAGGATTGTTCTTATTCAAAAGCGAAAACTACATGTAAGCAAGCGCTTCAGACTTCCTAAGCGATCTGGCATATGAGCAGAGGAAGTATCCATAGGTGTGGCTCAGCAGGGAGGAATAGGAAAGGGGGCAAGTTGTCCCCCGCACCTTTTGGAAGTACCAGAAACCCTTCTACTGGGATGGATTTGAATGTGGCAGGTGAAGTTCTGCCTCTATTAAGTTCACTTAATGATCATGTCAAGTCCAACCCCCAAACCACTGTGGCTCCCTAGAGCCCCGCAGAGTCTTTCTGCCTGTATGTACCATCATCTTTCACAGACAGGAGAGAGAACCATAGCAGCCTCGCATTTACACAAGCCGTCTGTGGCTTTCAGCCAGACGGCCCAAGTCTCGGAGCCGGTTGAGGCAAGACCAAAAGAAATAGGGATGTATGGCTGGTTGTCTTCTGGGCTAATCACAGCTGCCCTGTCCTGCCCTTCTGCCATCTAGAAACCATTTCAGGAGAGTGTCGTTGAGGGGACCTTGTTAAGACGGAGCCCTTTGTCAGAGACATTTGAATGGTTGCGCCGGATGAGGACAATGTTGTAAGCCCAAGGAAACGGGGTGTAAAATAGTGACCTCATGAGGAAGCCGTGTTTTCTCAATTACCACCCTCTCTCCACTGGCATGCCTACCCAGCCCCGACTCTTCCCTCCAGCCCTACACTTTCCCCAGATGGCATGTCAACTTGACCTATTCTGCATCTTGCTATGGCTTCTTCTCTGTAGGAGAAGCCTTCCACTGTTGTGGTCCAGGAGCGGGTTCCCACCAGGGAGGCCCGTCTCAGGCAGCTTTCACAGAAAGTGTACGTAAAAAAGCCCGACTCTCCTTCACTTGAGACGTACATCACGGCAAGGAATGGCAACATGCTCTGGGTCAGCTGCTGCCACAGCCTGACTGAGTGTCCACCTCCAGTTCATAGACTGAGGCAGCCCCGGAAAGCCCAGGACCTGAGTCTCTCCCAAAGGAACATCATCTTTGTGAAGATGCCCTGCTCATCATCTCCAGCCCAGTTCCTAGAGCCTTTTCTTTTTATGGGGGACTGTTCCAACGGCCTTAAGAAGCAGCTTGCGCCATTGGCACAGGAAATCTCACAGGCCTGGGAGTCAGACTGCCCTGGGTTTAACTCCCAATTTTGCCATTCACTGTTTAGGAGACTCCTTGGCAAACTGCTGAACCTGGCTTACTTAACATGTGCGTAAAATAGAGACACCGATACCTATGCACAATTGTTGTGAGGATTAAACAAAACTACAACGTCAGGCACTGCCCAGCATTCATTGGGTACCTTGGCCAAAGCTGCTGCTCTGGTTTTAACTCTTGCTTCTCTTGCACCACAGAATGCAAGAAGTATTGCACCAAGTCTGTCCCATTTAGGATGGCTAAGACATTGTTGCCCAAGGTCAATTGCATAGTAGTTGAACAAGTTTCAGCCCGCTTGTGTTCATTTGGGCATTAAGGGATCCTGTGAGTAAATCCATCGCTGCAGATGGTACTTCCTCACAGCAACACAGCAGTGGACCTACTAGCTGCCACCTCCATCTCCTCACCTCATGCCTGACTGGAACCTAAGGTTTGCAGGAAAGTGACTGTCAAGTTTGTCTAGGGTTTTTAGACACTAAGATTTTAATGCAAATTGTCTTTCCTGTAATGAAAGCTCTCCTTTTCCTGGTAAGCTCTGGTGGCTGGGTCCCCTCTCTTGTCCGGACATTCTCATTTCCACTGAGACCATTCATTTGCATGCCTGTTTGTGTCAGAAATGACTGATATCAAGACCACAGAGCAGTAACTGGCTTAGTCTACAAGGCCAATTTGTTCAGAGTGTTTCAGTCATATATCTCAAATCCTGCCCTTATTTGTCCATCCTAATAAATGGCTCATCGAGTCAGCCAAAAATGATAAGCTCTGCTATACCTTGGGTCCTTTGTCATCTTATGCATAGAATATAGGACCCACATAGAAATGGTTTCATTTGAAAAATCCCAAAGAGCCACCAAAACTCCCCTGCCACCTGCAATACAAAGGTTATTGGCTCTTTGCTTCTCTTCTAAATCCCCTCCGTGTCTAAGACACTACGGTAAACTGAAAACACACCCAGCACATTATACAATAGGATTATCTGTCTAATTCCCTTAACATTAAAGCCACAGGCGCCTTTTTACAATCATCACCACACTGCAGTAGAAATCCAGAGAATATTTAGTCCTAAAAGACCATGTGCTCCTCTGTGTGTTCGTAGTATACTGCTTATTAAAGTTTCTACAACTCAACTAAAAATTCATGCCTTACTAACTTCCAACCGCAGCCAGCACAAGAAGGAATTCTGCCTGGTGTCGCTAGCAAAAACAAAAGCACAAGCCATCAGAGAATGCTCTTGAGGTACTTCTTAGGGGAACAGTCGTCCATCCCCAATTGTCCGGTATTGTCCTGATTTGGAATGCCCTGATCCTAGCTGTATACCTCCCCCAGCCCCCATCCCACCCCAGCCCCCACCTTTTGTTGTTTCTAGAGACTGTTAGCCAGTGACTTAATTTGGCAGCGGCGCCACAGTTCATACAGAAACCAGTCACTGTCACTATCCCGACTCGTCTCCCCCGAAGCTGTGACACTCCGTTGTCTGTGATATTTCTTCTGTGCAATGCTGCTTCCGAGCGTTCCGTGAAGATTCTTTTGCTCCCCCGCTGCCCCCCATCAAAAGCTCTTCTCCCTTTCCTGTTCATTGAGTACCCCCAAAGTGGGTTGATACTTATACAATCTTAATTAAAGGACCACAGATGAAATAACTGTTTCTCTTCTCTAGCTCTAATTTTCTAGAGAGAATTTAAACATCAACTTTTGGGTACCAGAAAAGAGCAAATGAGACACAGAAGGCTGTAATTTCTACTATTTTTAGTTTGGGAATGCACCTTATTTTTTTTCATAACACTAATGAAAAAATGCTTTTGTGTTATGAAAGGGAGGGAAAACAGTTTCTACTCTCTGCAACAAATGGAATTGACACTGGATTAAACAAACAGCTGAAGTTTAGAAGTAAAAGAATTTTGCTACTCTTTAAATATTTTGAGAATCTAAAAACACACTTATTTCCCTACAATGTGCACAGCTTGGGTGAGACATCCTGCACATCTATCTTCCCACAATATAGATTATTTGTCCCTTCAAATGAAAATCTGCAAAAGATAAACTGCTCCCCTCCTCTGTTCTCACGTCAACGGAATGTTTTGAGAGAGCCGTTTTCTGATAACAAAAATCTACGTCCAACTTATTTTTTTTAAATCAAGAAGCAGATATTTAAAAGAATACATTCCCTTATCAAAAGTTAGACAAGACCAACAACTAAGACTTAATAAAATGAGTATATTTCAAAGAATTTTGTTCTCTTCAATAGTTGCATGAGGTTTTTGGTTTCTTTTTTTTCTCCAGGAAAATGTGCAAATAGCGTGGTTACCTGGGTCTGCTGGTCACTTCTAGTTTTTGGACTCTTGAAGATGGTGAGTTTTGCTAATGATGCGCAGCCGTTTAAAAACCGGATAGCTTTTCTGGCAGTCACTCTTTGTGTGCCATCTTTTATAAAGGTGCTTCTTGTTGCTAAGAGATCAGTTGCTTAGAGACCAAATCATTAAAAAAAAATATATATGTCAGGGGCCAACATAAATTATAACCAAATTGTGTCATTTCATCTCGGCCTCTGGATGTTTGGCTTTGTAATAGATCTCAGCGTACCAAGAGAAGCCAATTACTGATCACAAAGAAGAAAACTGACCACGAGGAGGGGAAGATCTGTGCGTACTCTCTGTGAACAGCGAGTGGTGTCCCCGCTCCTTTTGATGGGGTTACACTATCTAAGGACTGAAAAACTTTTGCTCTTCATGGGATCCTAGACAGGTTCTCTAAATGCACGGTTTAAAACACACTGGTGCAGGCGTGTACACGAGTATACATATACATACATACATACGCACACACCTGTCAGAGCAAACTTGAGTGCAGTTTTGAGTATGGACATATGTGGGAATTGTCAACTACTTTAGTGCTTTCCAAAAGAAAATTAAAAGAGAAATTCTACACTTAGGAAAATATAAGTTGGATCTTTAGCCTTTAGCCAGGGGTTTTTATGCTGTACTGATTCAGGTCTGGGAACACACATATGAAGGAGGTGAAGGCTAGCCTGAAATGTAAAAACTCCGCCTGTTATTTCCACCCTTGTATTCAGATACAGGTTAGCTGAAGGGCAGGCGCAAACATAACTGGTTAAGTTGGTAAGTTTTGGGCATTGGGGGGTCTCAGTCAATATTTCTTCATAGTAACTTTGCTCAAAAGAGACTGCCCCCCTCAAGTTAACTCTTCGCTAAACGTAGCACACGCACACACACACACACACACACACACACACACACAAGCACACACCTGGGTATTATTTACATCTCAGGAATAATGCTAATAAATGAAAACCTTATTTTCTTTAAACATTGAAATGAATGTCACTACTTCAAGCTCCAAAAAAGGTAGGACTGGAGGTGTTTGGGGCAAAACAAGGCATCACTGTGGCTGCATACTGCAGCTCTCTCCTGAATCTCATCTACTTTCATTCTTAAAAGTCTCTTTGACCCCCATGTCTTAGGTGGAAACAAAAAGTACGTAAGACATCAAAGTCTTGGGACTGAAATCAAGGTAAGATAAATCTATGCATGGTAGCGTTTTAATCCCAGTGCTTGGGAGACAGAGACATGTGGATTATGAGTTCAAGGCCAGCCTGGTCTACAAAGCAGTCCCATGCCAGCCAGAGCCACACAGTGAGACCCTGTCTCAAAAAGGAAAAAAAGGAGGAGGAGGAGGAGGTAAGAGATGAAAAGAATACCTTAGCTCGTGAGTTTGTTTTCTGTTTTGGTTTCTCTCTTAAAGCCTCCAACAAGGTTACTGTTACAGACCTTTATGCCCTGAGCTTTATCAGTATATTGTAAGAGTAATCAATGTACTATAAGAGAGATGGTGAGCTGAGTCTAAGGGATGGAGTGGGGGCCTACACTAAGATGAAGGGGTCCTGTTCTTAGCTCAGACCTAGCCATTGTAATGGCCCATTGTTAATCCACAAAGTAAATGAAAGGCACACACAGTGGGTTTCAATTTGTTTACACAGAGATACCTGCCCCCCCCTGTAAAGAATCACCCCTGTAAAAAGGTGACACAGTTAACACCCAGCAAAAACTTAAAAGAGGAAAAGCCTAACTTCTACCAACCCACACTATAAATGGACACAGCATTTGAGAGTCACAGAACGAACTCAGGTGTGCCAGCCAAACAGATGTTCCCTTTTTCTAGTCCCAGATACTTGCCTCTGCTGCTGTTACTTTTAAAGAGGCAAGGAAGCAAACTGAGAGGTCAGAGATAGGAGGGACTAGGGCTGGAAAAAGACAAGAGAAACAAAGTATCTAGAAAACGCTAATGAAGAAAATGAGAGAGCAAGAAGAGCGGAGGAGGAAATACTCAGGAGCTTGACTGTACGTTCCTTGAGGGCAGAAATCATCTTCCCTTTCTCTCTCTCTCTCCAATTGCATGCACTTTGCAGGGGATGTTGCATTAGAATGCAAGTACACATTACTGTACAAGTCAACTGAGAAAAAGAGAGGGGAGACTGAGAAACTGCAACACTTTCTATCCCTAGACCTTATGTGAGTTGGTCCCCCATTTAGAAGAAGGCTCTACAGAGACATTCGTGTTTTGGACCTAAGCGCATGCCCAGCCTTCTTGTCCATCCATTCTGATTTCTCTGTTTTGGCTTTGGTTTGTCTTTCCGTATCCTGTGACCATTCACTTCGAAATCTCAGCTTCTATCTCTAGAGCATCTACCTGCCTTTGGCCACTCCTGCCCATCAAGAGGTAACTGAGGCACCATCCTGGATTCAAGACATTGGCAGGCCAGTGCCTGGGTGTAAGTGGGAAGATGCAATGAAGAACCCATCCAGTTGCTAGTACTTGAGATTACCAAAGGAAATAAGCTTGGCAAATGTTCCAAACTTGAAGCTTCACAACAAATGTTTTATTACCCATGTAACTTCATACTCAGAAGAAGTATAACCCATTGTCATCTCAATTATTGTTGTATGACAGGCTACTTGTCCCTGGGTACCTGGACCACAGGGTCCCCATACCCCAAGCACACCACCGCTGAAAATCTCCCAGCCTCTGTGAGCTGCTTCTCCCAGTCTCAGGAATGGGCTGGCTGTTCTATACCTCATAGGACCCTGGAAGTGTAAGCACCTGTCTCCAGGTCAAATGGATGGTACATGCAGTGACACCAAGCACCAAGGCATCCTCCATAGAGATGCCAGGCACTGGAGAAGCCAGCAAGCATTCCCTGATGCCACTCTCAACTCAGCCCAAAGATCCTGGTGCTATTTCCTACTCCTCAATTGCCAGAAATCCCCACCCCCAACACCAAAGACTTAACATGTCTTGGCTGCAACCCAACAGACACCATTTCTAGGAAGGATCACACTTCCTCATTGGCTAGAAGGAAGGATCCTTTGTGCCCTGGGAAGGTTCCTGTGTAGTGACTCTTCCTATTTATCCAGGAAGTGGATCCAGGAAGAGCCAGAACAGCTTCAAGAGAAACATGATCATCTGGTTAAGGATGGAGAATGTTTCAAAGGTCTAGGGTCTCTCCCCCGCCCTTAAGGCTCTAGGGGAACTAATAGAAACAGAGTCCCTGCTAATAAAGGCTGCTTGTTTCAAGCAATCTCACCCTCCCAGACGCCTTCACTGGACAGAAATTACTCTTAGAAGCCAAAGACTGAGGGAAGGAAGGAAAGAGGGCCTGCCCAGGAGCAGTCCCACCCGACCCCAAAGCGACCGGCAGAGCAGGGTTTAGGAAGTGTGGGGAAGCAAAGCACAGCGGACTCCTCTTGAACTCTAGGCCAAGAAGAGGAGGTTGGGAAGGAAGAAGCATCTGCTCTTCCAGGGCTTCGCTGCTCCTACCAACTAAAGGCCCCTTAGCAAGCTACTGCCTGAGCTAATAGCCTCTGAGGACTCTGTTAAAATCTTTGTCAAAGTCCCCAGGAACCTCTAGTGTGATAATTCTTGAGAGAAAGAGCCTGTGGTCCATGAGTAGCGGACCCCAGGACATGTGGTCAGAGCTACCTTCTCTGATCTCAGCCATCTGTCAAAGACCACGCACGTCATCCTCTTTCTGGTACTGTCCCTCCAGTCTACTCAGCAAAGGCCTCTTAGCCCCTTGATCCCCACCCAGATTCTTCACAAGTATGCCGAAGCCTTCTGCAGAATCTATCTCAAGGGCAAGTCAGATGGCATCCCATGGAGGGTAGAGCCTGATGAACTCCTCAGGCAGGTTGACCTGTAACCAGTACCCACGTCCCCTTTCCTTTTCCCTCTCCACTTCCACCATAGAAAATGTCTTCTGCTTCAATCAAACGCCCCAGACTTTAGCCCACTAACAGTCTGGCAGCAGACCTGCCGTCTGATGGCTCAGCAGCCCCCCTCTGTCAGGAAACGATCGGAGACAACCTCCAAATATAGAAGAATGCAAAGAATACACCAACTGCCTTGAGCTCCAGAATCCTCATACACGTCCAACTTTTCTAGTCAGACACTAGACATTCCAGGTAGGAGATCTCTTATGCTGTAATTTGTATAATAATTACTATAACAAAAGATCAAAGTTTAATAAGCACCCAGCTTCAATTTCACCACTTTTCTTGGAGAAAGAGTCCTGGTGTTCTTCTCAAGGGATCAACTGGCTCTGGATGACCCTCTCCCCAGCTGGTAATTTACATCCAGTTACTAGCTGGCAATTCTCAGGTGTTAATCGCACTCACACGAAAGTCTTGCTTAGAGGAAAAAAAACACAAAACATGAGGTGGGAAATCAGAAAGACTGTGCTGTGGTAGTGAGGGGGCTTCGGAAAGAGAGAAACCAAATGTCCTCTTGAACCTATGAGGGGCATGCCTGTCCCACCAGACATGTGCGTGCCTTATCAGTCCTGTGCGTATTCAACCGGAACCAATGGACTCTGGTACCTTATAATCCTCAAGAGAAAAACCTGAGGTAATTACTAACTGTGACACAATTCTTAGCCAACAATGGCGTTTTAGCAAAGTACAGCAACTAAAACAGGCCAAACCCACTTATTCACCAACTGCTTCTCTATTTCCTGACCTCGGCAGCTTCCTCTTCCTGTCTTCCTCCACTCTCTACCAGTGTGTCTCTCTCAGTCATGGCTCATCTGCAGATAAGCAACACTCCCCAATCCCCCCACCACACACACACACACACACACACACACACACACACACACACACACACACACCTCCTCCAAAAACATCAAGGTTCCAAGCCTGGGACAGACACACATCTTTTAATGAAGTGAACAGAAACGAAAGCCCAAGAGCAGCAAGTAGAACTGTTCCATCTTTGGACTCTTGGTTTTCTTGTGTTCCATTTGGGTCTTGCTTTTCTCTTGGGAAGACTGATTCTTTTGTGAATCAGTCTTTAGCCAGCAGGGTACAAAATACTTTCACACGCATAAGGAGTGCATTTCAAAACCACACATATCCTGACCAGGCTTGTCCAAACATCCCAATATAAGAACACTGTCCTTAGAAGAAAGGGAAGACTCCTTCTCAAGAAAAGCAAGGGATCTGGCCCGTGAGTGCCTGCTTCATACAGCCCCGCCTTTCCTGCCCGCCTCTAAGCCCGGGAGTCCCCACATTCCACTCTTCAGAGTTAGCCCTTTGTAAGCACGCGGCATACTACTGGAAGGTTCATCAAAGTCATGCAGAAGGCAATATGAGGCAGGAGCCCACGCATAACTATGGGCAAGACCATTCACCCAGGATGATATGAGAATGAAAGTTCCAGCAGGTTCTGGATACATGTCTGGGAGGCCTCTGGAGGGCACAGAAGGCTCTGCTCTCCCAGGCTTACAAAGCTGATTCCAGCAGAGCCTTTTATTTATCCCATCCAACACTCTAATCCCTGGAGTGGCACCCATGGGAGCAGAACCAGCTCGAGGGGTTTGCCACCATATATTCTACCCATACATGACTCACCCCGTGACACCAGCTGCACACAGGCATGGGCTCCAGACTACACGGAGTCCCTTCAGGGGAATATGATCAAAATACATTATATACATGTACGAAATTGTCATAATGAAATCTATTCTGTAGGGTAAATGTGTACTAGTAAAAATAAAAATAAAAGGCAAAGCCAAGTCCTTTGGGGATTAACTAGGAAACTGATCACAATGTCCCACTTTACTCCCTGATACCCGGTCTTTCCCAGACCCCTGGGCCAATGCCCAACCGGAATAAGGAAGGTTGTATCCTTCAAGGAGAGAGAGAATAATCACTTTCTAATTAGGAGACAAGGTGGCTGAAGAAGGCCACCAGATGAACACCATCATTTCCTCCAAGAGGCAGCGCTGGTGTGAGGGAGCCCATGGTGCACACAGGCCCATCCTCTGGCAGGTCTGGGCTAGTCTGCTCAGAAGTGACTAGGAGGCAGGAGGCTGAGTCTGCTTGAATTCAAGCTGTCTCCCAGCCAGGCCCTCTCAGATTCTGCAGGTGCCACTCTTGAGGATGGTAGGAGCCTCTCCTGTGCTGTGGGATAATGCCCTGGTACACTGGTTTAATAAAACGCTGATTGGCCAGTAGCCAGGCAGGAAGTATAGGCAAAGCAAGGAGACAAGGAGAATTCTGAAAAGAGAGAGACAAAAAAAGGATAGGAGAGACACCAGTGAGCCGCCCAAGGAGCAACATGTAATGGGACGCAGGTAAAGCCACGGAACATGTGGCGACACATAGATGAACAGTTATGGGCTAATTTAAAAGAGCTAGCTAGCGGGAAGCCTGCTGTGGCCATAGTTTAAAAATAATATAAGCCTGTGTGTGTTTATTTGGGACCAAGTGGCTGCAGGACCAGTGGGTGGGAGAGATTTGTCCTGACCATGGGCCAGGCAGGACACAACAAAACTTCAGCTACACTCCCGGGGATCTTTGAGTCACTGCTGTTGAACTTGGCACCTCCAGCTGTTACTGAGCACGCTTTCTCTCTGCACCCAGCCTGTGCCATGTCCTAGGGCCTAACCTCTCTGTCCAGCTCTACTCTGACCAGTCTCTACCTGCTCTCATACGCCCTCCCTCTTTCCCTCTCCCCTACCCATTGTCCAATAAAACCCACCAACCAATGATTACAGAACAGACTCTTGGTTTTCTTCTGGCTAAGACTATAAAATGCAGCGGAAGCCATCTCTTCCCTTAAGTGATGGGCCAGCGCAGCACCACGCATCCACTTCTGCTTCTCTCAGTGGTAAGAGGGATGGAAGGTGATGGCCATGCATGTTGAATGTGGAGCATAGGTAATGAAGTTGGGTTGCTGTTGCAGAATTACAGATTTGGCGCGTTGCAGTCATTGGGAAGTGCAAGTGTCTGTCAGCCAGACATGCTGACTTGTCTGGGTCTAGCCTTCCTGTGACATTTTCTTTTTAATGAAGTCGTTTAACATCTCAAATATCTCATTAGATATCACACAAAATTCCAAAAATCATTCCCAGACAACTATTTTCCAACAATACCAGGCCAATGGGAACCAACCAAAGCCTGTGTACACACCTTGGTGGTGGAGTTGAGGGGTGGAATGTTGAAAAGTTCATCATTTCCATGGAAGAACAGAATAATGGGTACCACTGGAAGAAAAAAAGTGTAAGCAATCCAAAGCTGTCTACGTGCAGCTATGAGCTGGACTAAGTATCTTAAGGCCTTGATGTCTCCCCCCACCACCCCCGTCCCCCATAAAAAAAAAAAGTATGGCCCTCTCTAGAGTAAGAACCACGTCTTACTCATCTTCCTAACCTTGGGCGTGCCAAGGGTAGTGGTCAGCAGCTCTGCCTTGCCTGATGCCGACAGCTGAGTTCTCTTCACGTTCCGTCCCGACACCTTCCCAGACCACTCGTATCTGAAAGGCCCAAATTCAGAGCTCTGCCCACTATCCAAAGTGACACGAGTTGAAGCCTTGGTCCCTAGAGCCAAGCACTAGTGTTCTATGGCTGCGAGCGAGCGAGCGAGTCAGTCCCGCTTGAGAGCCTCTGCTGAAGCCTGGAGTCTCGCCCCTGAGAGTTCATCCAGAAGGCTGGTTCATTCGAGTCCCTCTCCTCGTTCCGGAGGAGCCGTTTAGTGAGCACCCTGGCCTTGCCCTCCCCTCTTGCCTGGCCTTGGCTCTTTCCCTCACACTCTGTTCCTTCTTTGCTAGAAGAAATGCCTTGATTTGAACCCCTGGCCAACATCTGGCTCCCAGGTAAACTGTCCTCTCCGTCTCTGCCCGGCAGCTAGGATCTGCTTCGCTCCTGGGATGACAGGGCCTCTCAGGTCTCTCACCCCTCTCTCTCAGCTTTAGTGATGACAGTTTGTTTAATTAAGATGGGGGTTGCTGTGCCCTTTGCCCTCCCATCCAGTCCATTTCAACAGGAGGCCCTAACATCTTCCAGGCTTCCCCGCCAACTCTCAGCATAACCACAAAGGGTCTGCGTAAAGCGGCAATCCCAACACACTTCCTTTCTGCACTGCCAAGAGAAACAGAAGGTAAACTCCTCTCTCTCTCTCTCTCTCTCTCTCTCTGTGTGTGTGTGTGTGTGTGTGTGTGTGTGTGTGTGCGCGTGCGCGCGCGCACGCGTTGGGGCAGGAGCTGTTCTGAAATGGAGTTATTGCTAAAGAACTAGAGGTTTTGTTTAATTACATTCTCTGTAAGAGAGTGGGCGATACAAGTTTCTGACAATGAGAAACACTTAATTGTCTGGGATACGTCCTACTTTCTACGGAATTTCATTCTTTTTTGGTGAGGGAAATTTACATTTCAAATACCCTGCTAGACACTACACAAGGTTCCAAAAACATTTTAAAAGAATTCCTTTCCAAAAAGTCATAAATTTAGAAACGAGTCCCTTAATGAGAGGTTGGCCAACCGGGTGGCCATTGCCTGTGCCACATCTGGGACAAATCTAGGCACAGAACAGGCTTCCCTGCACCTGCCTGCTGCCCTGGGACTCATGTTCCAATGGTATGCTTTCCTCAATAGGGACACCATCTCAAACCCACTCGGCATCACTTTGTTCCTTCCCGAGAAAGGGTGCAAATAGCTGTGCTGTGGAAGGCTGAGTGAGAACATCTACAGTGCTTTCATAGGAAGGACTTAGCCCCTAGGGCTCTTGGCTCCCCTTTTCTCCCTACCCTCCAGTCAGTGAGGCATCCCCGGAATCCTTTCTTCATCCCTTACAGGAAAAGTCCCTGAGTCTTTTATCTCTTCTTGTAAATAGGAGACAGAACTGTTCTCTATCAGCATTTATAAAAGAAACATTTAACATTTTGCCCTGGGGTGGGGGTATAAAAGACTTGTGTTGAAAGGCCTGGGGGTCGGGGGTGGGGTCCTCTTCCAACTCCAGGTCATACACAATGTTTCTGCCACCAACTCAGCAGAGGCTGACAGAATGGGGCGTGAATGATCCTGCTATTTCTCTTCTCCGATGCTCCTGCTCATCACTGAATTGCAGTCCACTCCTGACCTAGAGGAGGGCCAGCGTGATGCTGAGGCTGAGCTGTACATACCGTGGCCGGTCCCAGACACCAGGGGCTCACACACACCCCCAATCTTTCAGTTTCTATTTCCATTAGGTTCCTGCTCAGTTTCCCAGAAACCACATAGAAACGAGGTGGTATTGCTCTTCCTCAAGCGCCTGGCACATAGTAAGCACTCAGTAAATGTTAGCTATTAAATAAGGATGAATCCAGTGTGGAGCCATGGCCGGTGCATGGCTAAGAGTAGGCAGAAGACCTAAGTAGCAATGAGCAACTGAATTCTTAGCACATACACATAGAAGAGACCCCTGCACTTAATATTTCAGAACTACAAGGAGTTTCAGCTCTTTAAAATGGAAAAAGAATGCCTTTTAGCCAAAAGATAATGGTTACTGGAACCCCTTACTGTTTCTAATCTCCAGGAGAATCTAAAGGTCTCTCAAAATCTGGCGAATCCACCTGGGACAAATGGCTAACTGAGGTGTCCATTAACATATCAAAGTGGACCTGACCTCCAGGTTCTCCCAGCACCCCTCAGTCTCTACCAGTTCCAGGGTGCTCCTGGCGGGCATCCCCCACCCCCTACCCTGAACTCTCCGACTGGCCTTCCTTCTCTCCATTTCCCCTGGCCCCTATATAACTCAGCCATTTTGGCTATGCCAGTCCATCAGCTGGTCTCTTGGCCCAGGCTGTCCACTCTCGGTCAGCGGCTCCTCTCTTGCTCTCCCCGTCTCGCCTCACATGGCCCAGCTCAGGTTCATGTTGGCTCTGGACTCTCCCAGATGTCTCTCCTCTCCCCTCTATCTACAATAAACCTTCTCCGTCACCATACCTAGGAGCAGTCATGTCCTTTCCTTTTTATTTCTTTTTTTCATTCAACAACCAAAACACCAAAAGGCCACCCCTCGGTCTCCCGTCTTGAACATCAAGTTTCCAATTAGCCAGGTATGATGAAGAGTTACTGAATTAACTTGGCATCTTCTGTGGAAAGAGGTCATTCTAGTGACCTCGAACCAAAAAAACAAGCATGCTTTTCAAGGTACATATTGATGACAATAGAAACGGAAGTGGGTTCCAGTAACCTCCAAATCCGGAATAAACCTGTCTCTTGTGCACCCAGGACTGCCGTGTTGCTTCAGGTCCCTCCCTACCACTTTCCCCATCCTGTTTCTTGATGCTCAGAGATGGGAATCATCGCCTCCATTTTCTAAGGCTCCCTGGATTGTCACTGGCCTTTCATTACTTCCTTCAATGCTAGACTGCCTGGTGAAGTCACCGTTCTGACCTTCTCCTCTGCCTAGGACTGCCCATGCCCCACGTGCCCTGAGGACAGGAGCCTAGCACCTAGTGCAGCTGAAGACTCATTGGACTTGGAGTGCCATTGGAGAACCGAGAGGACGCCCCCTAACCTCCAGCCTGGTTACCTTTGTGTAGGATACTGCCTTGCCCACTCCCCAAGGTCCCAGCATGCTTGACTGACCCAGCCAGCCTAAATTTGGCAACAACAACAACAACAAAAAAGTAAATTTGAAGCAAATTAGAAAAAAAAAAAAATCCTTCCTTACCCCCCCCCCCCAACCCCACCCCCCACCCCACCCCCCGCCGGGAGAAAAGAAAACTTTGAAAAATATGGAATCAAAGGTAAAGGCTGAGGGGTTTTCGAGCAGTGAATGGCTCCAGTTAGAACTGTGCTTTTTTAGTAAGGGGTGGTAGGCAAAGGGGTAGATGGGCAGGCAGAGTCTGGGGCCAGGGACCGGGCACACAGGTCTAAAGAACTTCCCTTCAAGATGGGAATGAGGCACCTGGGTGAGAGATGCTTCCGAAGAACTTGGGACTTGGGGAAGTGTAAGGGAAGGGAAAATGTCCTGTTGAACAGCTGGGTGGTTCCAAGCCCACCTCAGAGGCGCAATGTCCATGCAAACGGGAAAAGGGGACCAGCATTTGCCCCGTGCTTACCACACAGTGATGACCATGGTGGCACATGCAGAGCATGAGGAAACAAGAATTGGCTTCTAGAGACTGCATAGCAAAGTGCCAAAGCAGGATTCGAACCTAGGTCATGTTCCCACCCCCCCCAACCCCCACCCCTCAACCCCGCCCCAGCAAACTGCAGGGGGACTAAACACAGAGGGACTCCAGGCAACCTTTAGATACGTGGGCAGGGGCCAGGAACAGAAGACACAGATCCGGAAGGCAGTCCCCAGGCTCACTTAAGTCAAATCTCAGGAACAATTCTCTGACCAGAGCCAGGAGGGATAGCCTCAGCTTAAGCCCCCATAGTGAAGCACCAAGGGAGCCACAAGAGTACAAGGAAAATCAGGAGGTGGTCATTTAACGGGAGTCCAAGGAGGGCAGCAGCATGAGAAAGAAACGGAAGAGAGCGGTCAACTCAGATCTCTTCACGCTGATGTGCTGAGGGCGGGGAACAAGGCCAGCAGCACCAGCAATCAGAAACACGTTGTTTCCTCACCAATCTGATTCACCTGGGTGATGGGGACAAACCACTGAAACAGCCAAGTATGGATTCTTATTTCGAGACATTTGGCAATCAGAGAACGAGGGGGCACCTGAGAAAGGAGAGCAAGGCAGGGAAACCTGCTTCCAGCCGGTCCACAAAAACAATCGCACAACTCCTCATTACCTGAATGGTCAACATCACACCCACCCATATTGCTTCCTGGCCCTAGCCAGACCACACTTTCAGTCTCCCAGGCTGAGAGCACCTTCCCTTTAACCCCAGCTCCTTGCTGATTGCGATTTTGCAAACGTCACCAGCCTAAAGTTCTTCTAGAATCTGAGAAACCATGGTGTCTGACCTGCCATGGAAGTGGCTCAGCCTAGGGCGGCAGGAGCCTCGTGGAGCCAAAGGTCCGTAACACAGCTACTTTTATGGACTCAGTCTGTCACCTAGCCTCAACTCCTTTTTCTGTGTTTTAATTGCCCGGGAAGAACAGTACACAGTCAACAATACTCATGAGGGAAATCTTGTCTCTGAACTCTTGGTCAAATTTTGTATCTATTTGGGTGGGATGCCTTTCTCTAAATTGCTAAAGAAACATGGGCTAGTGGGTACTCTGTCTATACATTTATGTTGGGGGAAAGGACAAGCCAATATTCTTCTATATGGTTTGAAAGGAGTGTCTCCCCAAGAGACCATTTTTCTCTCTCTGGGGCCTGATCCCCGAGACTCTAGCTATTGTGGTTTTCTGCCCTGGGTGGAGAAACATACCCAGAAGAGCTCAGGCTGGGCCATCTTTGGGCAAAGATGTAGTGGTCTTGGATGGAAAAGTAAGCCTTGGAGGAAGCACTGGATAAAACATAGAAAGAGGCTGAGACAATTCTGTTGAGTTGTGGGAACAAGCCTTGGAGTCCATCCTCAGTGCCAAACATCACCATTTGTACAATATCTACACAAATGATTTTAAATACTCTATTAGTCTGAGCTAAAAAACCCTAACTGAATGACCCAGGCTACAAGAGGTTAAATCATGTGAAAACTCCTGTTTTTAACTGGAGCTACATTCAGCGAAGAACCGCTTGTGTAGGATATGTCTCAAATAGTGTTGCCATTTGCCGGGGAGGGGAGAAGTGCTTTGATGCCTTGATGCCAAAGAATGCCTGAGACATTGTATAATGCGACTAGAATAATTGAGTTATTTGTTCAAAGATCTCTAGCTGAATACTCAAAATTCTTCAGCAGCTGAGTGGGTTTGGAGTGAATTAACAAGCTCTTAAAAAAAAGTAATAATTTGGAGGTAGAACTATTACAATAGGATTTTGTGAAGCTCGGCGGATGTCTTTTACTCCAAGAAGCCCTGTGCATTATTCTTCGTTGAAACTGCTGGGGTGATTCAGAAAGACAAGTAAAAAGTTAGCCAAGAGTCTTCTATATGAGTGCAGATGCACCACACCCCAGCCACACAACTCTAAGTCTCCTCAGCACCTGCCTTTTACCTCCAGCCTTCGATAGCTATCCTGTGTGGTTCCTGCCAAACTGCCTCCCTTTGCTGCTGAGGGGAACAGCTCTGTGCTCATGAGCTTGTGAACCCTGTGAACAGGGGGCCTAGCCTTCATTATCATCCCAGCTCTTCCAAGCAGGCAGTAGTCAGAATCCGGAGCCCAGGAGATCTGGGGAGGCACTACTGTGAGATACGGAAAGCCAGAGTCAGCTAAGAGAAGGGAAAATCCAAGTTCAAACTCAGGAAGACACATGCTTCCTCCACGCAGCCAGCCATTACTAAGACGTGGCCCCACCGTCTCTTCCGGGAGGATGAAGTCCAAGTCAAGAGGGTATCTATCCTTCTTGTCCCTGCCTGGCTGGTTTGGGAGAGCTGGCTGAATCCCATTACTATGCTTTGATAATGAAGATAACTGGGGAGCAGAGAGGAGAGTGAGAAAAGAGAGGCCTGACATAGTCCGGGGTGGCCCAACCCGGAAAGGCAGGTGAGAGAATGTGGTGAGGAGCAGAGTCAGGTGGAGCTTCTGAGGAGTTGAGGTTTTCATTGTTTCTGCTGGGATGGGACAGGGAGGCAAGGACTTGGGGGCGGGGTCAAAGCTGCCCCCCCCATCCCCCAACCCCAGAAAGGTAAAGTAGAAGAGGCCGCTGGTTCAGACTGCAGCTGGGCTGGAATGCAAGGGTTGTGGTTCTAAAAAAAAAAAGAAAGAAAAACAACTTCTGTGCTGCTGCTATAGTATGGTAGAAGCAGCAGCCTTGACAGAAAGAATTTGCAGAGTGCGGGGAAGGGTATTCTTCCAAGCCTGGAGGCAAAGGAAAAGGCGGTAGAACACACACACCAGCCCCTCTTCCCCGTGGGCTCTGTGACTAACCCACTCCAGGTCGTTATGGGACATGGTTATGACGCTCACTTCTCCACAATGAGCACAAATTCTAAAAAGAACAAACAGTGACACTGGCCTTCCTCCTCAGATGGCAGTGTCATTTCCAAAGTGACCCCACCCACCCACCCCAGCGTCAGTCCAGGCCTCAGGGGCAGTCCGGAGTAAACTAGTCACTAACATGGAGGGTGAGGGCTTTTTTCATAGGGCTAAATTAAGTGCAAAGGCTGTCTTTTAGGCTAAGGTCGCATCTTTTTACTTTTTTTTTTTTTCTAAGTGTTTAAAACGACCTTTGCCGACCAGGAGACGGTCATGATACACAGACCAGAGTTGATAGCGCTCCCTTTCATCTTCGTCTAGAAAAATTGAAAAATGGTATTCCTAGCAGTCTCACCACCACCACCACCACAATTTTTATATCCCTGCTTTTAAAATTATTTGTGAGCCATAACTAAGAAAACAGTGTTTAAGTCATTTCCAAAATAGGTGTTTTTAGAAACATTTTTTTTTTTTTTAAAAAAATCAAGTTCTTTTTGAACACACAAGAATATTTCTGGTTAGGTGGCCTAGGCTAGATTTTACAGCTTCATCCCAATATATCAGTTGGCTTGTGACCTGTCCTTTATGAGATGTGATTCAAAGAAGATTGAAAAGAACCAAGCAGGAGGCATTCTGGAGACACCAGTGAACAGGTCTATGCTGGTGGCATCCAGCCTGCAATCCCAGCCCTTCCCAGCAAAAATAACTGTTAGCATTTATCTCGTCCACATTATGTAAGGCCTTTTCGAAGGGAACAGATTCACCCAAGACCTCACAACCGACTGACATCAGGGCCAATAGAGAGGCCAGGTCTCCAACATCCTTTCGGTGGTCCATGAACCCAACTGAGGATTATATACATATCAGCCTCTTCCAAAGCAGACAGGCCTTGTGCCAAAGTGGCGGCCTTCACACAGAATGGGAGCGGTGGTGGGGGGCGGGGGGTGGAACGGGACACCTATCAGGGACTACAGATCCCCCTGGGCTAGAGTACACTTTCTCTTTGGATGGCTGCCTCTGTCATCCAATGCCCTCCTGACTGTATACTAATAGCCGCCGCCGCCGCCGCCGCCGCCGCCGCCGCCGCCGCCGCCACCGCCACTCAGCCCTCCCCAAGAGCAGCTTCTTTCTAAGGGTCAGGTCCAAGGCCCAAGCTCTTAAGAGTCCGCTACAACCTTTATAGTAGTGACAAGGCTTCTATGCAGTGCACTCTGACCCCCCCCCCCCCGGGCTCTGCCCCCTGGGCATTGCTCGATACCTCCCCCAGAAGTGGCATCTTGTCACGAGTCAAATCTACTTGGTGTGTGTCCCAGTTCTCCAATATTGACACACACATTCTCTTCGGAGTCTTTGAGGCTGAAGGATCGGGAATTACAAGCACACCTTGCAGGGCCCTGTCCTCATGATGTTGCATTAGAACCAAAGGGACATGATGGGTGGGGTGCCATGATGGCTTTTAGACAAAGGAAGGATATGGACCACTCTAAAGAATGAGAGAAGAGTAGGGAAAACGTCACGGAGAAGACATTCGAGCTGTGTCTTGGGGCATGAGTTGGAGGTGCAGAGAGGAACTTCCACATCCAGTTCTCCACCCCTGGCTACAGAATCAGCCCTGGGTACAAAGCAGGAAGGACCCAGCAGCCGAAGCACAGAGCTGTGCCATGGGAACTGGGCAGGAAACAATAGCTCCCTCCTTGCCCATTCAGGATAGGCCCCCCACCCCCACCCCCCCATACCCCCAGTTGGTATTAGGGAGTTGTCTGTCCACTGATACAAACTGAGATTTCTTATCAGGGTCTCATTTAAGTCTTCTTCGTTTGTAGAAGGATTTAGCTTTGTGAAGGCCGCGCCATGGAAGAAAAGCACAAAATACAGCTCATGCAACGCACGTTTTAGCTTGTTACGTGAAGAAGGTCAGCGAGCTGTAGTGTTATCTCACCAGCATTTCAAACAATGCTCGGCCACTCTGGGGGTTCCAGCGTATTTAGTCATAGATCACAAACCTATGCTCTCGGGAGCTTTCTAAAATCAAACGACAGATTTTAGCTGTCTTGGTCTCAAGAGTGTTCGTGTGAGAATCACGAAGACCTGGCTCGGCTCCAAACGCGGAGTATGCTACCCCTGCGTCACCATCTGCTTTCCTTTCTAGTCTGTGGAGTGGAAGCAGTTGCCTAGGGCGGGGGGCGGGGGGCGGGGGGGGGGGGGGATGGAATCGATGGTTTCTAAGGGACTCTTCCAACTCTGCCATTTCCAGGACTAAATTCAAGGAATTCTTTTGTTGAGCAGAGGCCCAGAACATTCCCTTCATGCCTATCCATCATGGTTTATCATTGTGTCCGAAACACTGACTCCCCTTTCTCTCAGGAACTCTCAGTATTGGTGACATGTTGACTCAGAAATTGCTCCACTGCCGGTAATCACGGTCCTTCCTGCCCCACTTCAGCGGGGGTGGGGTGGGGAGGGTGGGGTGGGGGGTTAAGAAGCTAGCTAGCAGGGCCAGGGGGTATGAGAGAGGAGCAGCAGGTCCCCAGACAAAGAATCACCTCGGGGTAAGGGGCTGGCTGCTTTGCTTAGAATTAGAAAACCAGGCCCCAGCCAACAACTGTTGGCGTAAGCTTTCTGCATAGCTGTGGAAAAGGAGGAAAACGGGGTGCGGGATGTGGGGGTGACGGGGTGGGGAGGAGGTGGCAGGGGGAGCGGGCGGGGGTGGGTGGGGACACACCCCATCTGATAGCTCAGCAGAGGTTTGCTAAAGCCAGTGAAGGCGCTTTTGTCTTCCTCAAATCTCTTCCTCAGAGACCCTCAGAGTGAGGCGAAGGGCTTTGGGCTCAGGGCCCGTCCTCCTTTCCGAAGCCCTGTCTACTACGTCTGGATGTCTTGTGGATGGCTCTTCTGTCTGAAGGGCAGCTGGGCCTCTTGCCACCACCAGACTTCCATCTGGTCCCTGGTTTACATGGCTCTCTACTGAGCAAATAAACACCCGTTCCCACCTCTGAAAGGACAAATGTCCATTCACTGGAGCGGCTGCCCAGCTGACAGCTGCCCTGGCCTTCTTGCTGTGTGGCCAGGCACGTGCTGACCTCAAAGGTGAAAGGCTCTTGTCACCCATTCTCATCCCCCAGTTGGCCGGTTGCTACCAAGGATCATCCAAGAATGTTGACATTTGTCTTTCCTCCTCTACTCCTGCCTCCACAGCTCCCAGTGACTCGCAGGACAGAACTGATTCCAGCATGGCCTTTCATCAGGTCAGCTGGGAGGAGGAAAGGATGACTCTGGTCAGGGAGCTTGGCCACCATGACTCCAACGCTCCATCTGCAGCCCGGAGCTGTGCCTCTGTAAAGGCAAGCCCAGCGGAAGCCTTTTGTGCACTTCCTTCCTCCAACGGGGAACCACCTCAGTGAGACGTCCTTTGCAGGATTTTAACTGCTAAATGAGAACCTGGGTGTTCAGCAACCCCCTCTCTCCCCCTCCCCCGTTTACTCCACAGCCCATGCTATAGAGCTTTTTTGAAGTTTAGGAGAGCACCCAACCAAATGGTTATTGAGCCCAGGGGTGAGAACACAGAACTCCCATGGGACATTCATGAGAGGCTCTATGGAAGAGGTGACATTTCAACTATGCCCAGAGAAGATGAAATAGAAGGGGGAAACTTTCATAGTACTGTATCTGTGGGAGGGCAGAGTGTAGGACCAATCTAGGCAATAAGATAGTATGATACCAACCCAGAAGGCAGGGCCAGTTACCCCCAAGTGTGCTCATCAGTCTGTCTGGAAGACCCATGCCACTAGGCAGTACCAAGCCCCATGTGAGTAAAAGTCACATTTAGACCATTTTCTTCCTAGACATCCAAAGAGTTTTGAGGTAAAATGACACTCTTAGGGAGTCCTGATAAGAGGTAACTCCATGACTTCAACTCAGCTTCTTGTCTGGGTGTCTGTGGAGTCTTTAAACATTTTTCCACACAAGTTACTGAGTGTAGCCTGCTTCTATCACAGACCACACTCCTAAAGAAGGCTACTACAAGCCTATCACCTCGCCCTAGAGCATTCGAAAAGTCACTTCAGTTCTTCTAGACTGTTGGCATAACAGATGGTCTCCACGGAAGGTGGCTGTGACAGAAAGAGGTTTGAGGCGCTCCTGGAGTACTGAGTGGAACTTGCTAACCTGCCAGCTGACAGGGCAGTGTTGCAGGAAGAAGACCCCTACAGGGCCTGCTCTTACCACAGCCGTCCTGCCTTCGGGCTCTGGAATGCCCTGGGCCCAAGCATGCAGGGACGAAGCAATGTCATCACCCGTTCCTCTAGGTCTCCCCTGGTGCCTACTCCCACTGCTGTCCCCTGAAAGCAACAGCCCTTTCCCAAAAGTGTGTGTGTGTGTGTGTGGACTTTCTATCCATTTCTTCTGATATCAAGTGTCTGGGTTGTAATCTCTGCTCATGTCCTACCCTTTGGCTGTTGTTAAAAAAATACAATAAGACATTCGTCTTAGGAAAAGCATTGCTCTTAGAGACAGAAGACAATGGCCAGGTGTGACCTGAATTGGACAGCAATGAGAAGCGCCAAGAAGGAGAAAGAGGCAAAGAAAAGTGAACAGAAAGCCAAGAAAGGAAACCACCTGGTAGGGAGAGAGAAAGTAGCCAGCTCGTGGCTAGGGGACAAGAGAAGTCAGGTCCGAAGGAGCCTGGCACGTTGAGGGTTAGAAACAGTCCTTTGCTTGGGCTTGAGAGAGATGTGAGAAACCTGGACTTTTGAGGCAACTTCCTGGCGTCAGACAGAAGCCGGGAGGTGGGGGAACGAGCAGGCTGGAGGGAAATCCTCTGAAGGCAATTTCTCCCCATGTTGTTAGTCATTTTGCCTTCCTGATTCCCTCCTCTCTCTGGTACCCTGAGATTATCTGCAATCTTCTATGATCATTCTTGTCCCACAAGTGCAAACACTGAACATAAAACTGAGATTCCACAAATCTTCCTTCCCAAATTAAAGCAATTTCTGCTCCGGACTTGACCAGAGGAAGACTTTACTTCGTTTTGAATGCAAGAGCCACACCCCCAAGGCCAAGAGCCACACCCCCAAGGCCAAGAGCCGCACCCCCAAGGCCAAGAGCCGCACCCCCAAGGCCAAGAGCCACACCCCCAAGGCCAAGAGCCTCAACCCCAAGGCCAAGAGCCACACCCCCAAGGCCAAGAGCCACACTCCCAAGGCCAAGAGCCACACCCCCAAGGCCAAGAGCCACACCCCCAAGGCCAAGAGCCACACCTCCAAGGCCAAGAGCCACACCCCCAAGGCCAAGAGCCACACCTCCAAGGCCAAGAGCCGCACCCCCAAGACCAAGAGCCACACCCCAAGGCCAAGAGCCACACCCCCAAGGCCAAGAGCCACACCCCCAAGACCAAGAGCCACACCCCCAGGGCCAAGCTCCCCCATTGAACTGGGTATATAGAAACCTTCAGAGACTGCTCCTTTCTCACCCAAAGGTTCTTAGGATCACCGGCCATGGCCCCTGTGCTGACCTCACTCTGACTGACCCGCTCTGTCTGCCGTCCCTCCCTTATTTTGCTGTCTAAAACACACTACTGCTTTCTCTGGCCTGAATCTTTCTCTGGCTCTTCATCCTTTGGATGACTGGACCTCATTTATCTGTCACCTTCTTTCTTTAGTGGATCAGTGAGTTGTCATTTTTGAGACTAAGGTTACTCCTAGCTAAATTTGGTCCATCGGGATGGCTAGAATCCTGAAAAAAAAAATGTTATCTTGGGATTTAGAAATAAAACCCAGGGATTAGAGATGGCTCAGTGGTTAAGAACACTTGCTGTTCTTGCAGAGAACCTGAGATTGGTGCCCAGTACCCTCATCAGGCAGCTCACAACTGCCTGTAACTTTAGATCCAGGGAGATCTGACACTTTTGGGACTCACATGGACACCCACACATATATACATATGCAGACTCATGCACACATACACATAAATAAAAATAAATCTTTAAAAAAAATCCCAGGGGGTAGGGAGTCACCATGGATTACATAAAAATTAAGATTTCTGCAACGATTTCCCTGCCATAGAAAAATCTTTATAAGATCGTTTATGTATTCACAAAATAAGTAAAGCTGCAATTCCAAAATGAAGACAAAAGGAAAAAGGGAAATGGTCTAAACTTTTTATGGTCCCCCCCTTTTATTGCCCAGTTTCCCCTTTAAACCCTGTTTTTGAGTTCTTACCAAGGAACTCATTATCAACTCTTCCCCACCCAATGATACCACTCCTCTCACATATTTTTCGAGCCTTCTTGTCTTTTATTTTTCTTTTAATATCATTTGATGTATATGGGTGTTTTGCCTGAATGTATGTCTGTGTGCAAACATGCCCAGGACCCACAGAGGCTAGAAGAAGATAGTCTAGAGCAGGAGTCACAGATGGTTGTGAGCCACCATATGGGTGCTGGGAATTGTACCCAGGTCCTCTGGAAGAGCAGTTAGTGCTCTTAACCGCTGAGCCATCTCCCCACTCCACCTCCCACATGTTTCAATTGTATGTCCACGTGGTTCCCCTGGCAGACCAGGTCTAAATACTGAAACCATTGCAAATTCAAGGAAACAGTTCTGATTGTGTTCACTCTTCCAGTTCTCATCTCGCAAGCTAGTGTGAAGTACGACATGGGTCACCCAAGAGAACTGAGACCCCCCTGCCCAAGTTAAGGTGTGCCACTAACTCCCCCATCTTCCAAATCACAGGGTCAAGGGTTGGCCTAAGTGCCCTTGGAAGGGCACTTTTTCAAATCTAGGTCTCTGCTGACAAATTGTAGTCATTTACTCTAAAGTAATACCTATTTTTGTCTGGGAAATCACTGGGGGAAAGTGTCAAGGCAGCCATGTTCCACTCTCCTCATCCTCTGTGTGTTGTCTCCTTGGCCCTTTTCCTAGGCAGCCCCCAGCTCCAACACACACAGACCACAGCCTTGGCATCAGAACTAGCAGTACCCCTGATCTGCACATATAGGCAGTCTCCTGGAAAGTACACAGAGGTGAAGTTGAAATGCAGCCTCCTTTAAGGCCTAGCCTCTTCTGAAGTCACATGACCCTAATGGTTGCCTTTGCTGTCTACTTGGTGGCCCCATTTTTACCACTAGAAAGTAAGTTCCTCGAGGGCAGGATCCATGTCTGATTCATCTCTGGGTCCCCCTGCAGGGCTAACTGAACCCAGGGGATCCCCTGTGAGGCCTGCAGGAGGAGTTGGGGATGAGCAAAGCCCTAACTGTGGCACAAAACGCCAGGAAGCTAGGAGGAGCATGGGATGAAAGTCTACTTCCTTCTAAGGCTGGCCGCCACCCTTCTCCTGTGTTCCTGCTTTCTCCCTCCACACGCCTGAAAGACCTCTCTCTTGCACGAGCTTCTGCCAACTGTCACCATGGGACAGAATGCCCTGGGGAGCCTTCAGCTGTTAACTGCTTAGAATGCTGCTGTTCCCAGGAGTCTTTGCGCTGAAGGGCAGAGATGGCTTAGGGATGGGGGATTGGAAGTAGTCAGAGTGAAACTTGTGCTCCTGAAGGACATGTTCCCCTGTTAGAGGGTTTAGGCGAGACAGGAGTTATTTCTTAGTGTAAGGAGTCAGGTTTATTTAAGGCTGGCCCCCGAGGAACAGAGAGATGGTTTTTCCATCTCAAATCCCATGTTCAGGGGTGCTCAGGGTTGCAAAGAGCTGTGAATCATGCAACAGAAGTATAGTAAGGTAATGGGTAACAACACCCTTGCAGCAAGAACTCTTCTCTTCAAAAGTAAATGTGGACTTCAGACCTTGACCTCACAGGCCGGCATCTGTATTTTCAAATAAATACGGTACTTCTGCAAATCAGTTCATAAGCCATGAAAAGGAGGATGCATCACAGAGACCTCTCTTTATGATTAGAATGCCAAGCAGAGAAGATGAGCAGTTAAAGAACACACACGCAAATTAAGAAAAGTAGTTTTAAAATAAAATAGAAACAATATTTACACTGCCATATGCCTTACATACACATAAATAAAAATAAATATATATTTTGCAAAAGTAAGGGGCCCGAGAGATGGCTCCATG
Organism: Peromyscus maniculatus bairdii; assembly: GCF_049852395.1. Classification (NCBI taxonomy): domain Eukaryota; kingdom Metazoa; phylum Chordata; class Mammalia; order Rodentia; family Cricetidae; genus Peromyscus; species Peromyscus maniculatus. The sequence goes on from NC_134858.1 coordinate 51,357,100, forward strand.
GTTAAGAGAATGTAACTATTCTTGCAGGTGGCCCAAATTTGGTTCCCAGCAAACATGCTGGGTAGCACACAGCTGCCTGTAACTCTCACACCAGAGCTTGGGTAGCTGTACACATGTGCACATTCCCTCGTGAATACATACTACACATGATTAAAAAATAACTCCATTAAAAGATGCTTAAGATAAAAACGTCTACAGGGTTGGGGTTGTATTTAAAAACAGGTCATTTACCATACCTTAAGTGGCAGCTGCTGTCAGAATAAGAGACCATTCCTCCATGTGTTACAGACACATGAGGACAGAGTTGTGAGGGTGTGACCTCTGCCTGGGAAAAGCTCAGCTACTAGGAAACAATGGAGGGAGAAGTCCAATTATCACAGATCCTGAAGCCTAAAGCTGTCCGCTCACCTTTACCTCTGTCTTATCGTCTACGTTCACCAACATAGTCTCTGTTGGCCTGCTCCTGGGCTGTCTATTCATTGGCCAATCTCTGCTGGGCACCTAGGATGTGCATGCACTGTGATTTGGCTCAGAGACATGACATGGTGGAGGCCCGTTCCTGGAGAGACTTGAGAACCAAGAGGTGTAGTCCTATCATTATCACAGTGAGCAGATGGCCATGTACATAAAGGCACATGCGGGTCTGGTGTCAGGAGCACAGGAAGTCCCTGCTGCCCTTTGCCTCTTGTCACCCCATGCTGGGATTTGCCTGCTGCTGTGATGGTGGCATTGAGAGGTGAGGCTGTGAAAAGCTGACCGTGCAGTTCTCCTGGGACTAGACGAGTTACCTCAAGAGAGGGTTCTCCACGGAGGCAGCCTATTTCTCCTTGCAGCATGCAATCACTTCCCATCCACTTTCTGCCCTGAGATGAAAGACCAAGTCTTTACCTCTCCCATGCTTTTGGTTTTCTAAGCTTCTAGAACCCTGAGCCAATAAATCATTATTCTTTACAAATTACACAGTCAAGAGATGACACAGTGCCTCGGAATACGGACTGCTTCCAAAAGACCTGGGTTCAATTCCTAGTGCCTAGACAGAAGCTCACAACCACGGGAAAGTCCAGTCCTAGGGAATCGGATGTTCCCTTCTGGCCTCCAAGGACATTGCATGCATGTAGTGTACTGGGATACATGCAAGCAAAACACACAGAGAGAAATAATATTTTTAATGTCATTACCCAGTCTCGGGTACTTTGTTATAGCAAACAGACTGAAACCACTCCTGCTTCTTCTTGAGGGAGGAACTGAAGAGTTGGAGGGCCACAGAGTAAGACATATTTGCATTGGTTTACTAGGAATGCCAGGGAGGCAGGAATAAAAAGGAAGAGAGACCACATTGAGAACAGAGTGATCTAGAACCCATGTTTTCAAAACATTACACAGAAAACTAATCTCTACAGACTTAGGGCCATAAGCAGGTAGAGGTGTGTCAGGAAGAGCCCTAAGATAATCAAGATTCCGCTCCCTGGCACACAAGCCTGGATAATCAATCCCCTACCCTTGATGATGAGCAAGAAGTTTGAGTATGATGCAATTCCATGCCCTGTCTTGCCACATATGTAAAAGAGATTTTGTAGATGTAGTCAAGACCCCTAATCAGTCGACTTGGAGATAATCAACGAAAGGATTTTCCTAGGTGACCCTGACCTAGTCACAAAAGCATTTTAACAGGAAGCGGTCTTCTTGGAAGTCCATGGGGACAAGCATTGGCAGGGATGCCTTAAGGAAGGAACTTGTGCAGAAGGCTGTGCCCCAGAAATGACAGGTTGCCTGTCATAGTTGGAATTAAATTCTGCTAAGAAGCAAAGAGCTTGGAGGACAACCTATACCTCAGAGGAAACTGTAGTTGTGACCAAAACCTTGATTTCTCCCGGTGAGACCCTCAGCAGAGGATATAGCCTACCTGTGCTCCTGATCTGTGTCAGGTAAAAGCACAGAGGCTGTATCAAACTACGGCACTGGAGGTCACTAACTGCATAGCAATCAAACAGCAATATGCTCTAAGGAGTAGACATGAAGAGCAGAAGCAGATATAATTGATAGAGCCCTCACGAAACTAGGCAGCAAGGAAACCTCCCAGCTTCAAGACTCTTGATAAAATCACAAAGCAAATTGAGTGCCTAATGTGTGGCAGGTGACTGGGGCCTACCTGGAATACCAAGTCCTGTAGAGGACCCCCCATCCTTCTCCTCAAGTGATACCCCCCAAAGGATTAATGTTATAGAATATTATTTTAAGGTATGTGTTGCTGGAGGGCTTCTCTCCAGGTTCCACCAAGCCCCACAGTCCCACAATCCACGTATAAAATAATCACTCAGACGCTTATATTACTTACAAACTGTATGGCCATGGCAGGCTTCTTGCTAACTGTTCTTTTATCTTAAATTAACCCATTTTTATAAATCTATACCTTGCCACATGGCTGGTGGCTTACCGGCGTCTTTACATGCTGCTTGTCCTGGCGGTGGCTGCAGTGTCTCTCCCGCCCCCCCCCCCCCCCGCCTTCTTCCTTTTCCCCAATTCTTCTCTCTCCTTGTCCCGCCTATACTTCCTGTCTGGTCACTGACCATCAGTGTTTTATTTATATAGAGTGATATCCACAGCACTTCCCCTTTTCTTTTTTTTTAAAAAGGGAGGTTTTAACTTTAACATGGTAAAATTACATATAACAAAACAATTATCGAGCAAGAATTAGTTACAATATTAAAGAAGATGTCCTATCTATCTTATATTTGTGAATTTAAGGTTTTATATCTAACTTATCTTTTATCATAACTGAGGAAATTACAACTATCTAGTCTTTAACCACATCAAAGACCTGAGAAGGAACGTAATGGTACCTGAGAAATGGTAGATGGATACAAGCAACTTTCGGGAATCTTGCAAGAATAGACCAAGACAGCTGGCAGCCTGGACAGTCATCTAATATTTCTCAGCATTGTTGGTGCATTCAAATTGGCTACAGGCCTAGAGTATATGACAGACCATTTTCATAAGCAGAAATTCTGAAAGACCATCTTACCCTGTCTTGGCAGAGTACAGTGGTCGCTTTCCTTGTGTTCCACTTGTCCAGAAAGGACAGCATTGTATTCATACTGTCAGCCATCAAGGCAAGGGTAGTTCTTTGCCCAGTAGGCCATTTTGTGCCAAGAAGACAAACTTCCAAATGGAAATGTCTTAGAAGCCCAACATTCTCTCGGGATCAAATTGGTGCAGCCAGGAGCAATTGTGTCTCACGTCAAGAGAATTTTAAGTTATTTAAATGCCATATTCTCTAGGTCTATGAAGTGTTTGAAGGTTACCTATCTATCTTAAATATATCTATGTATACCTAGAAGACTTAACTAACATGGCTACAAATGATTATCATAGATGACTAATTATTAATCTATTTTTAATTATCTATTACAATTTTAAATGAGTTAAACATAATACCTCAAACAAGAATATATATATATATATATATATATATATATATATATATATATATATATACAGTATAACAAAATTAACTTCAAGTTTGTATCAATAAACTAAAATTTATACCAATGTAAAACATTTTAAACATAAACTAAAATCTATACCAATGTAAAACATTTTAAACAAGTTGTTGTTTAAAAGTAGGTTCCTTAATCTACCCTTTCATCTTATCATCTCTATATCCTCCTATATATCTATATCATATCCCCTTTTGTTTTTTAGAAAGAGATCACATTTATAATCAACTGCTTTAAATAAAAATATTGGTTTTTCTCTGTCCCACAACAGAGGGCTCTTCTGATTTGGGACACAAGAATCTCTAAACCTTTTTTTTTTTTTTAAGCAATATGTCTGGGTTTAGAGGGGGAGTGAGCCAATTCCACCTCTAAAGCCAGCTTGGTATATTTGGGAATTTGGGCGTAGCATCTCTTACTACTTCCTGCTGGAGGGGGGCGCTCAATCTTATGGGGACGCAAAGAAAATTTTAGGCCTATTGGGTAGTCCGTGAGGCTGTATTGTGTGAGCCAGTTGCCTTGAAACCACTCTGGATGTTAGATCATCTGGGCGATGATGTCATCGGAGCCCTTTCAGGGGGTCTTGGTTGGTGAAACCTGATGTATCTTAATCTGGAACAAATCCACAGCCTCTGGCTTTCTGTGGAAACAAAAACAGAACCTCTTTTCCAAAGCAACATATCCTTAAATCCAAATTTTGAAGTTAAGGTACCTTTAAAATATACATATTGATTTAATTGAACATCTTTTTTGATCAAATGTTTTTTTGTAGTTAAAAATCCCAAAGACCAAAGCTACACAAGAGAATCCCTGTCTCGAAAAAAACCAAAAAAAAAAAAAAAAAAAAATCCCAAAGACAACACAATCCAGATTGTCTGTGTAATATTCATCTTTACGTGGCTTTTTTATATTAATTTATCTTTTTTGTCTCTTTTAAGCCTACATATTGTGAATCTATTGCTTTAAACTGCAGTATTCTAAGACTGAAAGGGCACTGTGGCTGCTGGCTCTGCCCATTTCAGCTTCCCAACATGGCGTTTTTTGCTAGTTCTGTGAGTCAACAAGTCTCAGAAATAGTGGGTCTAAGCTTTTATCAAAGCAGCATGTAGCCCATAAACCTTTTTTTTTATTTTTTTTTTAAATAATAGTAAAGACTAAATCTACCACACAGGTTAATGTGCCGTTGGCAGGCGCCTCATTTTCGCCATACTGCTGGTCAAACGCACACGCCAGGAACCTGCCAGTGTTCAAACCTGCATTTTGCGGCATCTAGCTGCCGGTATGAGACAAGAAGCAGGAACCTGGTTTTGGCTCTGTTTAGAATTGGTTATTAAATATTTTAGGTTTAAGGTGGAAACTCGAGCTGTTGGGCGCCATTTGTTGCTGGAGGGCTTCTCTCCAGGTTCCCCAAGCTCCACAGTCCCACAATCCACATACAAAATAATCACTCAGACGCTTATATTACTTACAAACTGTATGGCTGTGGCAGACTTCTTGCTAACTGTTCTTTTATCTTAAATTAACCCATTTTTATAAATCTATACCTTGCCACATGGCTGGTGGCTTACCGGCGTCTTTACATGCTGCTTGTCCTGGCAGTGGCTGCAGTGTCTCCCCCCGCCCCCTTCTTCCTTTTCCCCAATTCTCCTCTCTCCTTGTCCCGCCTATACTTCCTGTCTGGTCACTAGCCATCAGTGTTTTATTTATATAGAGTGATATCCACAGCAGGTATATTACTCTTGTTTATGTTGCATGTGTTTAATTCTGTGAAGCTGTGTTACTGTGCCTGTCTAAAACACCTGATGGTCTAATACAGAGCTGGACAGCCAATAGCAAGGCAGAAGAAAGGATAGGCAGGGCTGACAGGCAGAGATAATATAGAGGAGAAATCTGGGAGGAAGAGAGAAGTAGCCAGAGAAAGAGGACTCCAAGGAGGACTCCACTCAGCTTCACAGCAAGCCACGGAGTAAGAGTAAGATTTACAGAAGCAAGAGAACAGGAAAAGCCCAGAGGCAAAAGGTAGATGGGATAAGTCAAGAAAAGTTAACTAGCAACAAACCAAGGTAAGGCCAGGCCGCCATAAATAAGAATAAGTCTCTGTGAGTGATTTATTTGGGAGCTGGATGGCAGGACCCACAAAAGAGTAAAATCCCCCAACAATAGATTAAACCCAAAGTCCTTCCTAGAGGATGGGAATGGCAGTGCTCAAGGAGGCCCCTGGCTGGAGCTCCAACTCCTGCCCCATAAGCACGGTGGAAAGGGAGTGAGGCTGAGCTAGGAGCAGCAAATGCTTCACTGCCGTCCCAGGAAACTCAATTACAGAATTGCTTTCTAGAAACTTCCTTGCTCCCGGTTCACAGTTCTTCCAGAATAATGAAAATTTTACTCACAGCTAGTTTTTTCTGTTCCTTCTTTCCTCTCTCCCTCCCTTCTTCTCTCTCCCTCCCTCTCTCTTCCCTCTTAGAAGGTTCATGGGAGGTTTTATAGCTAGTGGATCATTTCAGTGTTTGAATCTTTTTAAAAAGGGTTCAGAGAAACTATTTCTTTAAACATTAGGAATAATCAAAAGTTACATTAGATGCACAGGGAAAATACCTTTAAAAAGAAAATCTTCCACCTCCTCTTTTTCTGTGATCTCAAAAGCCCTAAATCTTGACTGGAAAAAAATTTTTAATGTCAAACTTTATGAAACTTTGAAGTAGACTGAACAATAGAATACTTAGCACCCATTCTATGGGAGAATAGCATGATATTAACATCTGTAGGTGGAAGCAAACCACAGGCTGACAGAAGAGCCGTATGTGGATGAAGAAGCCAAAGAAATCACAAAGTGTTACTGCCTGGGCAAATGGAAGTCAAGCAAACCCAAGGTGACCAGACTGCGTCCTGAACCCTTGAAGCGAGGGTGATCCTCCCGAGGGGTAAAGAATGAGACATGGCGGCTGGAAGAGGGCAGGTGTGAATGTAAGGAAGTTGGAAGAGTCTGGACATGTTTGTGTGGCAATAAGCCAGTTGCGGAAGAAAGGGACACGTTTAGAAAAAGCCACTAATGGGGAGATTTTAATTGCGAACATCCAGGCCTTTCCTGTATCGAGGAAAGCTGCTAAGGGCTTTTAGAGTGAACACAAGCAAAAGTTTCGTGATGATTCACAGTATTGAGGTTGTTTCTATGGTTGAGGGCCTGACAGGGATGTGCGGGGCAGTGGTAATGGCAATGGAGGGGATAGAGTGACGTCACTCGGGGATCTAACACCACGAGCCTTCAAAGGTTTTGGTGGGAACCCCATTGTTTGGAAAGGGAACCACTAACCTCAGGCAGCCTTCTTTTCTCTTTGCGTAATTATGGGATGTCCATGCAGAATTCATGACACAGAATTTCTGAAATTAAAATATGAGTCACCTCCAGGACAGAGCATCTCGACAGTGAAGAAGAGCCCACTCCAGGTAAAGTGTGACACAATCTTAAAGATGCTCCTTGGGTAAAAACGGGCAACAGGATGTGCAGCTGTGCCCCAGAGATCTATAGGATATCATACATCTACTGGTCCCCAGGCCAGCTGCCAGTTCTTGAGTGGCCTCAATTTCCTCCCCATGGGAATAATGTCTCAAAAGAGGCGCGTTCTGAGATGTGGTTAGCGTCAAAGCTAGTCACGTTTCCACTCTTGTCCTTTTACATTGTTTTGGCCTCTCCTCACAGTTCCTGTGAACTTGAGCAATCACCCGATGCCTCGTAGCTAGAGACTAGGGGAATGGCAGTGGAGACAAGGGTCAGGGTGGCCACCCACGGAGTCCTCTGGGTAGCAGGCGCTCCGCCACAAACCAAAGGAGCGTATGGGATTACAAGACTTAAGCCAGGTCCACTCTGTCCTCCTTGTTTAGATGAGAAGATTGGCAGGAGGAGAGAGGAGGAAAGGAACTAGAAACAAGAGGCAAGAAACCGGCAGGATGTAGCCCCAGAAGCAGATTCAATCCCAGCACTCGGGAGACAGAGACAGGCAGATCTCTAGCCACTCAAGGCTAACCTGGTCTACGCAGCTAGTTCCAGGCCAGCCAGAACTACATAGTGAGAACCTGTCTCAAAATAAAATGAAATTCCCACCCCACCCCCCCAGAGGAGGAGGAAGAGATGCTGCCCCTCACTGTCTACGAGAGAGAGAGAGAGAGAGAGAGAGAGAGGGGGGGGGGGGGGGAGAGAGAGAGAGAGAGAGAGAGAGAGAGAGAGAGAGAGAGAGAGAGAGAGAGAGAGAGAGACCCTCTATAGCCACATGTAAAGGCCCCCAGCTCTGCTCTGAGCCACAGCCAGCAGTGGTGGTGAGTGGGGAACAAGGGAAGAGGACCTTGCTACCCTGAAGCTGTCTTCTCTGATCCCCACAAGTCAGTCTCACACTCCTGACTCACCCTCCTGGTCAGAGGGACATATTCTGGAAATGATCCCTGCCTTCTCTGGAGCCCAGGCGGCAGGCCTGAAGCAAGGATGAGTGAGGGAATGGATTAAAGGACTCACAGAGGGCAGGTGAGAAGTTGTGAAGACTGGAAGGGTCAGGCGCAGTGACAGAGACAGGACAAATTATGGGAGTAAGGCAAATGCTTGGGGAAAGCACCTCGTGATGCTGGGTTTCCATTTCTTAAGATAATGTGCTGACTGGTTTAATATCACCTTGATACAAGCTAGAATCATAGGAGAGGAGGGGGCCTCACTAGGAAAGCACCTCCATGCGATGTGGCTGTAAGGCATTTTTCTTAATTAGTGATGATGGGGGAGGACCCAGCTCATTGTGGGTGGTGCCATCCCCGGCCTGGTGGTCCTGAGTTCTCTAAGAAAACAGGCTGAGCAAGCCAGTAAGCAGCACCCTCCATGGCCTCTGCATCAGCTCCTGCCTCTAGGTTCCTGCCCTGTTTGAGTTCCTGTACTGACTTCCTTCCAGGATGAAAAGTGATGTGGAAGTGTAAGCAGAATAAATCCTTTTCTCCTCCAAGTTACTTTGGTCATGGTGTTTCATCGCAACAATAGGAACCCTAACTAGTACAGATAACTTTCTGAATGTCTTAGTACTTGCTTGAATTACGTGCACATGGGGGAGGTGGGGGGTGGGTGGGAGAGACTTGAGCTTAGCTTCCCAACAGGCATCTTCCTGTCTTATCCATCTCCAGGCCTCAATGTTGATTGCAGGTTCTCCCTTTCCCTGACACCAATACGACCAGTATATGACTTAGGAAAATACAGTGACTTTATTGGCATGAGGACGGAACATAGTCAGATTCCTAATAGCTGCCACAGTGGAGAGAGCAGAACCCACACTCAGGAGATCTAGACCCAGGTCTGCAATCTACTGGCCAATTCCTGGAGAAAAACCAGGTGACCCCTGAGTCTGTCTCCTTGTCTATCAAGGGTGGCAATGCATACTGCACAGGCCTATTGAGTTGTCCTGAGGGTAGGAGGCAAACCAAGGCACAGAGCACCCTTGCTGGCACATGGCAACTTACCAGTCATCACTAAATGGCCAGAGGTCTGTTCCTCCTACCTTCAACCTCTGTTCCAACCTTGGTGCTTCGGTGTTTCTTCAATGTAGAAAGAGTGAGTACAGAGGAAGCATGGAGGAGGGTCCTGAACTAGAAGCTTTCGTGTCCCCCCAAATGCGCGCGTTGACACTATCCAGTGAGATGGTATTGGCAGATGGTGAGTTTTGTATGTAACTTGATCACGAAGATGGAGCCCTTCTAAATGAGATGAGTGTCCTTGCAAGAAGGAAGTCCAGAGAGATTTTCAGTTGCCTCTCCACCTTCCGAAAATACAAGTCGACAATCTGGAAGAGTGTCCTCACAAGAGCCCAGCCCTACAGGAAACTGACCCCAGACTCCTCACCGCCAAGACCATAAGAAATAAATGATTGCTGGCTAAGACATCAGTCTATAATCACCTGCAACAGCAATCTGACCTATTACAACAAGGACGTAATCTTGTAAAGAACTGGTTCCTGGGGCTAGAGAACCATCTCAGTGGTTAAGCACACTTACTGTTCTCACAGAGGACCTGGATTAATTTCCCAGCATCCACATGTTTGGGGGTCACAACCTACAAAAGTGGTTCTCAATCTGTGGGTCATGGCCCTATTTGGAATCACATATCAGATATTTATATTATGATTGATACCAGTAGTGTAATTATAGTTAAGACATAACAATGAAATAATTTTATAGTTGGGGAGTCACCACAACATGGGGAACTGTATTAAAGAGTTACAGCATTAGGAGAGTTGAGAATCACTGCTCTAGAGGATCCAACACCCTCTTCTAACTTCTGCAGGCTCCTCAGACACACACACTAAATAAACCTTTAAAAAAGAAGTCTCCTGAGCAAATGGCCTCAAATTCCTCTACTCTTTTCAACTTGATTCATTTTATTATTTTATGTGTATGGATAATGCATACACATGAGTGGATCTGCTCTTGGAGGCCAGAGATGTCAGGTCCCCCTGGAGCTGGAGTTACAGGCAGTTGTGAGCCCCTCAACATGGGTGCTGGGAACCGAACTCAGGTCCTCTGCAAGAGTAGTATATGCTCTTAACTGATGACCTGTATCTCCAACCCTCTTATGGTGCTGGGGTCCCCAGCCTCCTGTGCATGCTGAGACCATGTTTCGTGGGCAAGGAAACAGTAACATACACTGAAGCATGTTGTAGAGTTCACAAAATCAAAAGAGCACTTGAACTTGGTTTCTTCTGTTTCTTCTTCTTAGAAGGGAGAATCAGTCAGAGACGTTTTCAGGAAGTCGAAGCTCCAGAAACAAACTGGGAAGTACTCTTGGGATTCTGAGGACCCAGAAGTAGGCTGGGAAGTACTCTCTGGGGTTCCAAGGCCCCAGAAGCAGGCTGGGAAGTACTCTCTGGGATTCTGAGGACCCAGAAGCAGGCTAGGAAGTACTCTTGGGATTCCGAGGACCCAGAAGCAGGCTTGGAAGTACTCCCTGGGGTTCCAAGGCCCCAGAAGCAGGCTGGGAAGTACTTTTGGGATTCTGAGGACCCAGAAGCAGGCTGGGAAGTACTCTCTGAGGTTCCAAGGTCCCTAAGATATCTTGGGAAATAGACCTACAGGGGTGAATCCTAAGGTTTTGGTCCAAATTTCTGCTATTCCACACTTGTTTTAGCCACTTTAGCACGTGGCAGACAAATATATACACATGATATTAACAGTAAACATCTTGTTTCAAGTATCTACCCAGAAAAGATAGAAAATTTGGAACTACACACTCCTAACAGCAGGCACCACCAGGTCTGGGTATACAGGGTTCCCAAATACAGGCTTTCAAAAGCCCTAGGGAAGCCTGACAGAAGAGGTGATTCTGAGTGTGTTCTGGACCTCCAGTTCCCACCAAATAGAGGGTGTACACTGCACTCGGCTTCTCTTACTACAACTCTCTGAACCAGGAACAGAGAAAGACATTTGCTGAGGGCTCTGAGAAGAGAATGAAAGCATTGGAGGGGGAAAGCATTGGAGGGGGGGAAACACTGGAATGGGGAGAGCACTGGAATGGGGAAAGCACTGGAATGGGGAGAGCACTGGAATGGGGAGAGCACTGGAATGGGGAGAGCACTGGAATGGGGAGAGCACTGGAATGGGGAAAGCATTGGAAGGGGAGAGCACTGGAATGGGGAGAGCACTGGAATGGGGAAAGCATTGGAATGGGGAAAGCATCGAACCGGGGAGAGAAGTCCCACTTTCACTCCTGACCATTGCAGCGGTCATGAGCATCTTAGAATTTTTCTCCTGGCTTTGACCAGGGATAAGCTGAATGGTGCAAGTGCATGCTGCCTGCCACAGCACAGAAACAGCCCAGGTTTCTCTCCAAGTAGCCTGCAGAAGAGACTCAGGTAGAGCTGAGGATATACTTGAGGAGTACAGAACTGTCTCACAGGTATATGGCCTCAGGTTCAATTCCTAATGCCACCCAAAAAAATAGAGGCAAGCCGGAGAGTGTAAGAAAAATCTTTGTCATTTTTTTCTCTCTCCATTAAACCCGGAGGCTGCCTGCAGCCCCCAAACTACCCTGTCATCATGAAGACATCAGCTTAGGTACAAAACCCCCCGAGAGAAAAATTACCCCTCTAGATAAAGTCATCAAAAGGACCCATGGGATGAAGAGGGTGGATGACTTCTCATATTTTTCTTCCAGAATGTTTTAAATTATGAGTTCACGTGTTTGTGTCTAAGTGTGCGCATGAGTGTGCAGTGCACGCAGAGGCCAGAGGCATTGGGTCCCCTTAAAGCTGGAATTACAGGCAGTTGTAAGCTGCCCAGTGTGTATTGAGACTCAAACTCAGGTCCTCTCCAAGAGCAGTGTGTGCTCTTAACCTCTGAGCCGTGTCCCAGCTCCAAGTCCTCATATTTCCCTGTTACCACTTTGCCCTGAGGGCAGGCCTAGTGGTGTGAAAGCTCTGGGCTCCATCTGTTAAGAAAAACCCATCTTGTCAGAAAACCAAGGATGAGGCTCAGGGTGTTGGAGGGGGCTAAAGAATGTGGAGGAGGAGACTGGAGAGAGTTCAATGGTTGAGAGCCCTTGCTTCTCCATCGTGAGGACTAGAGTTTGGATCACAGCACCCAGGTTGGGCAGATCATAAATGCCTATCACTGCAGCTCCGAGGATGATGCCTTCTTCTGGCCTCTCTGGGGCATGCACTCACACATGCATGTGTACACATGCATACGCGCGCACACACACACACACAGAGAGAGAGAGAGAGAGAGAGAGAGAGAGAGAGAGAGAGAGAGAGAGAGAGAGAGAGAAACAGAAACAGAGACAGAGACAGAGACAGAGACAGAGTGAATCTGCATAGGAAAGATTGCATGTGAAACTCCAGTCATCTACTTACCTCCAATTTGCACATGTAACTCACTCAAATAGCACACCAAAGGCTTTGAAAATGAGAGCAATATTAGAACCACTGGTATTGAATGTGATAATGCACACTTATAATCCCTGCACTCAGGAGTTTGAGGCAGAAGGATCACAAGTTAGACACCAGTCTGATCTAACAAAACCTTGCCTCAAAAGACTGAATAGTAAAGAATAAAGAACTTTCAATGTGAATGTAACAGAGCAGAATGTCTGCTAAAGCAAAATAAAACAAATATCAGAATTTTAACAAGACCCAAGTCTCATAGCATGCTATCCAAAATATCCAGGATACAATCTAAAAGTCTCAGGAATGACAAGGACCAGGGAAACTTAACCATTTCTAAAGAAGAAAGATAATATAAGAATCATTAAGCCTATTATAACAGCTATTATAGCCATTCCTTTTTAAGTAAAAGTAATTCTACAAATACTTAAAGAAAAAGAAAAGAAATTAAACATTCTACCACTTCCTTACCCAGCTGGGCCCTGAAAACATGTTTGTGACCCTGAGATAGGGAAAGAAAGGGTCAGACCCCTTATAGTGAATGCTGCTTCTCTTACTCAAGTGTGAGAGCCATAGGGAAAGTTTCCGGGGCAAGAGAGTTAGCTATTAAGAACACATACTTCTCTTCCCGAGGACCAGAGTATATTTCCCAGCACCGGCCACAGGCAGCTCAAAACCAACAGTAACTCCAGCTCTGGGGATCCTATGTACCTACCCCCTCAAAGAAAAAAGAAACCAAAAATCCAATTTTCTGGAAAATATTCTAAAGTAAGGTCATCCCAGTTCAGAAAGACTATACTGTATGTTCTCTCTTGTATGCAGAATCCTATCTTTTGTGTGTGTATGTGCCTCTGTGTGTGTGTGTGTGTGTGTGTGTGTGTGTGTGTGTGTGTGTGAGTAAGTGTGGGTAGAAACCAAGAAAGTAGAAAGGGGCCCACGAGAGGCAGAAAGGAAGAGAGTAGGGACGTAACTGGAGTCATATAAAACTGGGAGGAGGGGTTCTGGAGGTGGACAGGTACAAGCAGGGTCAGGGGTGGGGGCTAGAGAGGAGCAGGCCGGCCAAAACTGTGTGTTAAAATGCCAAAAGGTGGCCCCTTGCTGTGTATGTTGACAAGTATGCTCTTGAAAAAAGTCAAGTTCCTCTGTCAGGGTCTCAATTCCTTATCTGAAAAAATTAGCTCAGGATTAAACCAAACGATCTTTAGTCCAAACGTTTCAACCCTCCTCAGCTCCTGTGTGGAATACTGATGAGACAAATCCAGAGCCCATTGCTAGGGCCTTTTCTGCCAAGAGTCTTTAAAACCTCCACAATGGTGCAAATGGCTGAAATGAAAACAGTTATGGAACAAAACACACACACAAAAAGGAGGTTCCTGGACACGGGCAGCATGGGTGTGCCCTTTCAGCGGCTTACTTCAGAGTCCTGCACGTGCTGTGGGAAGCCTAGAACCCAGGAACAGGGCAGGAAGCTCTGTTGAAAACTTTTCCCTCTCGGTAAGTGCAGTTCCAAATTCTCCATGTTTCAAAGACGCTACAGAATGGACTACCTGGAAGAGCCACATTCTGAGTTTGATGCCAAGTCTGTGAAGGGTATTCCAATGTGTCTCTATCTGTAATGGCTCCATTTGGATCCCTTCTTACACACTACAGAAGCATGGGCCTTGTCCTGCTTCTCCCAATGTGGTAGCAATCATGTGTCTCCTTAGAGGAAGCAGTCTGAGTCAGGGTGGAGGGTTTTACTCTGAAAGACCATCCAGAACAAAGCTGGAGGAAGAGCCAGGCCTTCCGGCTTCCAATTTTGTCTTGTTTTCAGCAACAAGATCGGGAGTCCTGAGTCCTTCAGCCAAGTTGTGAGTCGCAGCCATGGGCCAGGGACCAATCATCTCACATCTAAAGAGCCAGCTGAGGTAGACTCAGGTCCTCTCTGCTCCTTCCTCCAGAGAGCAGCATGATTTGAAGCCAGCTCCAAGAGTTTTCCATCCTTTTCCATCATATTTGTCCCATCCAGGGGGCTTGAAGAGGCTCCCCACACAAACGTTCTGGACTCCCACACCCTACAGATGAAATACCGTTCCTCTTCCCTCTTTGACAGGAGAGAATGCACTGGGGCTTTGGTCGCATGTCGGCGGGGGGGTGGGGGGGGGGTAGGAGGGTGGGGGGGGTGGGGGGGGGTGTTCTCAGGACTGCTCTGCAGGTCTGGCAGCCCTGACAGGCTTTCCTGATGTCCCCACGTCTGCTTTCCCTGGGCTGCCCTCCCCACCAGCAGAGTCACTCGGTCCCACTGAGCTCTGCAAGAGGTCACCTCCCACACTGTGAGCCACTCTCAACTCACTGATTTATAATGCCGCCTTTTCAAGAAAAATACAAAGACTGTGTTAACTCTGAGTCCCTGTGTCATCTGCCACCTATTTAGAACAAAAAAGAATTAAAAAAAAAAAAGTGACAGGTTCATTTTGTCTACACATCTCTCTCTGTTTTACCCTTCATGAGTCATTCAACACAGGCCAAAACTTAGAGCTGGACATGGTGATGCACACTTGGAATCCTAGCACTTGGTGGAGGCAAGAGGATCTGGAGCTCAGGGTCAGCCTCGGCTACATAGTGAATTACAGGCCAGCCTAGGATACAGGAGATCCAGCCTGGGATACATGAGATCTCAAAAACAATACTACCCCAGAGTGACTGTGCTTTCCTATTCAGGATTTGAACCTTCTGTCTTCTCCTGGCTTAGGTAGCAGGAGAGAGGGAAAAAAGCAAAGTTTGATGCCAAACTGACAGGTTTGGATATCACCTTGGCCATGTGACCTTGGAATAATTAACTTCTCTCAAACTTATTTTCTCATTCTTGTGTTTATGTCTGTTCATTTAAATTTACTTTGCTTTTGTTTGTTTGTTGAGACTGTGTAGTCCCGACTGTCCTGGAACTCACTCTGTAGACCAGGCTGGCCTTGAACTCAGAGGTCCACCTGCCTATGCCTCCCAAAATGCTGGGGTTAAAGGTGTGAACCACCACTGCCTGGCTTGTATTCTCATTCTTTAGGAGAGAATAGTAGTAGTTATCATGAGCACACTGTGAAGACATACCATCTGTGAAGTATCTAATACCTTGATTGCCTCAATATCATAGATTGCCTCCAGTTCACAGACAGGATGAGCAGGACAGTGGACAGGTAATTCCAGGTAGTTTGGTACATAGCCCTTGGATCATAGTCATGTCATTGATAAAATGGAGATAGAAGCATGATTTTTACAAGAGGGCTGAGTATTGGAGATAACATGCTAAAAAAGCCCATCATAGCATTGGGTCACAATAGCCCCTGAAGGGATGCACAGTTATAATTACACATATCTTAGAGGTCTCCAGCAGGGGCCAGGATCTCTAGCGAATGGTCCCTAGGAAGGTTGTAGAAATCCTTAGATCAGAACCAGTGCAAATATCAAGGCTGGGGGAACAAAATAAGACACACCACTGAGTTATAAGCTGTTAATGGTCAAGCAAAGACCGGTACCAGGTGTGGAGCAAGATACCCAGGCAGCTCATGGGACCTGGCAGGAACTTGCCCCTTGGAACTGCTACTACATACGTCTGGTCATATGGTGTGCCTTCCACAGTCTTGTGATAAAGTACATGTGATCAGACCTGATGGGTCTGACGGCCTTCCTCATCAATGCAGGCTGCTAGGTAAGGTTCTACAGAGGCCAGAAGTCATGAAGCTGGACCCTGGAGGAGGTCCATGAGCTTATTTGTCTCACAATCAAAGACAGTTTCTCCTGGGTACTATCACAAGCTGAGTAGTGCCCACAGACTCCTTGAGCTTCCTACACAGGTGACCTGGGGAAGAACTCTGGACCCAGGCACCCTGGGAGAGCAATGAGCTTCATCTTTCCAATCCTACTTTACAAGACTTTTAGGAGTCTCCCTGGAGAAGCAACCTACTCTCCCAAGACCACATCTCATCTCACACTGTGCTGCTTCAGCTCTGGGTGTTAAGGTCTTATTTGTCTCCTTTGTGAATGCTGCTTTGCTCTATCTGTCCCCTTTCTGTTAGGCAATCAGTCACCAAAGCCTGTCGATCATACTCAGAGACCCCACAGATCCATGAACAACTCATGAACTACTCAGAGCCATCTCCAGGTGCAAGCCACCATCACCACAGCAACCCCCACCTAAAAGGATCCCCCACATCTTGCCCTGCCCCCTCCAATCCACTCTCCACCCCGAGGCCCATGATTATGATTATACAGCACATTATTGTATAGAGTCATGCCAAAATCCACTCTCCCTCTCTTTTATTTTTATTACTTTTTTTTTTTTTTAAAACAGTGCTGGGGATTGAACTGAGCTAGGCTCCTGTACTTGTTAGGATGAGCCTACCCTCCCTAAACTTCCTTATCAATTTTATTAGAAATAATAACGTACAGATTTTGAAATATCCTCCACCCTCTCCTTGAGGCTAGATGTGAGCCAGTGTCTAAACTCCTGCCAGTGAGATGTAAGGGGACATAGCACATGTGACATTCAAGAAGTCTGCTTTGAGGAACAGAACACGTCCTTGGCCTTCCTTGGCCTTTCTGCTGGTTTAATGAGTGTGAGATGTCTGAAGCCTCCCTTCCATAATGAATTAGGAGCTGAGGTGCTCAGAATATTGGAACATCAGGCCAGGAGACTGGGAACCTAGAAGCCAGGGCTAAACTTGCTTCTTGTGGGTTTCAGTGACATGAAATACAACCCCTACCTTGTTTAAGCTCCATTTTCCTGTCACATATAAGCAAGCCTAATTCAGGATAAAGGAAAATGCGAGCCGGCTTCAGACACACAAAGGCGTGAGAGTGCAGGCTTCTTCTGAGGGTGAAGAAGCATCAAGAGGAGAATGGAACATTGTGGGCATGGGGGAGGTGGGGCACGTGGATGTACGAGAGGTGGTTGACCACCAGGCTGGTGAGTTTTGACTTCATCCCATGGCAGACAATCAATGCAGAACTTCCATTCTCAGACAGGGCTGCCCAAGGCCACCCAGCAATCCTGAATCATCCCACAGTTCTAGGCGGCCTCTGGGAGAACTTGGAACAGAGTGGGGATTGGAGGTTTTGCTCTTTGACTGAGGCAGAGCACTGGACTGGGCTGCCAGCTCCCATTCCCACCCTCACACCTCCAAGAGGAGACGTCAGGGTCGGCCAGCAAGCTAAGGGTCCAGACCTACCATTAACTCAGAGGACCCCTTCTAGGCCCCTGCTCAGACATACTTGGGAAGTTTAGTAGCCAGGGCCTATTTAACTCGGCCGTGAGTTCAGTATGTCAAGCGTCATTTGGTTGCTTTATGATACCTAATACTCTGCTCTGTGCAGCCTGATAGTATCACCACCGTTGCATGGGTGAAGAAGTCAGATCTCCAAGAAATGAAACCGTTTACCCAAATCTACCCGACTGATGGTCAAGTTGATGTATAAAACCATGTGTGTTGTACCCTAAGGACAGCCTCTTCATACCACATCCTAGCAACTTCTAAAGCCCTGCCAAAGCACCAGACAGTCTTGTCACTGCTCAAACTGCCAATTAAGAAAGCATTCAAGCTCAACAATTATAATAGATAATTGCAACTTCCCCCACAAACTCCAGGCTCTGAGAGGTGCTTACCTGAGTTGCTGTGCTGACCAGAACAAAGGCTTCCTGCCAGATTCCAGCTCTGTGTGCCCCCTACAGCCAAGACCAGCAGCATCCCATCCCACAATTATAGCATCCCCACCCTGGCCTAGCATTAGCTAGTCATGGGGCTGGGCTGTCAGAGTCCTCCCAGTCTAGGTTCTAGAGGTCACAAATTCCAACAGGCTGTTCCACGGAATTAGGGACACTCCGTTCTTCACGTCCTGTTGTGGGAGACAGGGAGGTCCTTGTGCTCACAGATAAGCACTAGGGGAATCAGGAATGTTAAACACACAGTCTTATTCCTTCAAAGGAAGGGATGCATTACCTGTTATTCACCCTGAAGGCTAGGAAAAGACATGGTTAATAGCCTGGTGACCTCTGTGCTATCTGTGTGGGGAGACTACACCCAATCCTTCAGACCCTTACTGTGAGCTTGTCAATCTATAGAACCTACCTTTATGGAAGGTATCACATGTAGTCACTCTATAGAACCCATCTTTATGGAAGGTGTCACATGTAGTCAATCTATAGAACCCATCCATCTTTATGGAAGGTGTCACATGTAGTCAATCTATAGAACCCATCCATCTTTATGGAAGGTGTCACATGTAGTCAATCTATAGAACCCATCTTTATGGAAGGTGTCACATGTAGTCACTCTATAGAACTCATCTTTATGGAAGGTGTCACATACACTTTACAAAGAGTTTCAAAGTAGTCACATCTTAAGCTTTATTTTACACATGGGATTGAGTTGTTGCCAGGAAAAGTTTCACCAAATCATGCTTTACTTAAATATACATTAAATAAATAACTCAGGTCCAGACTCCTGAAGTTTGAACAAATACTGACCAATTAGACATTTGAACCAAATTACCTTCTCACCTAGATCACTACTCTGATGTCTATGATGGTCACAGAAACCCCAGCATAGTCTGTGGCTAGCATAGCTAGAATGTATTTGTTATTCATTATTTGAGCCAAAAGTCTCAGGAAATAAGTGGTCATTGGAAATGAAAATTTTCTTGTTACCAACATTTGAAAAGTTGAGTTGCATTCTGTTAAGCTTCCAGAGGGCATCTTTCCAATAATGTGGTAAGTCCAGCATTCTAACATGAACCACATATTCCCCCAAGGTCATTTTCCTGCTTTCTTCTGGAATGTCCACAGGGAAGACCCTGAAGAGCCAAATGGAGTGGATGGAACCCTCTTGTACAAATGGCCTCCACTTATGAGGGGACAGCCCTTTGCCAGGCTCTGCCTGGGCTGTCAGCTGTCCACATCATTTATGTCCATCTCAGGCACCCTTCCAATCCACTACATTCTTCATGATCCCTTCCAACCTTACCTTATGTGTCTCAGTCCAGTATCCTCCCCCTGAATCAGGGAAAAGTCCAAATGTGTTCATGTTTTATATTATAAATATATTGGATTTAACCTAAGTTCTAACAGATTTTAATTTGTTAATAGAATATCCATCCATTCCCTTAAAACCAATATTCCCATTCTCAGAAGTAACTCTTTAAGCACCAGAAGATCAGACTGGAAATAATAATTCAAGTGTGTTTGTAACGAAGAGATAAGCTGATACAAGCAGATTTTGGTACATGCTCTGTCAGATGTGAAAGCAAAATTCTTATGAATACTTTCAGTCCCTAGTGTGGCTAAAAGAACTGACCACAGCTTCCCATTAACCATGCAGACATGCTGCATGGTTCTCGTTCAGTTTTCATAGCTTAATGGCTATCATCATAAGTGACATCCAGTTAAACAACTGGATCTATATGACCACCAACGGTTTCTTCATCAGCTACTGCAGTCTCATGAAGGTACGCCTCACATGCTTCATACACAGCGATGTTACATGTTGACATATCCAGCCAGAGTAAGCAGCTGGTGTTCATAAAGGGCCTTTGGGCCCTGAGTATCACTGTCCACATCCATACTCTGCTTTTAGGCAGGCCAAGGCTAGTGGGAACCACCAGCTTGGGCTGTAGACCCAGTTCTGTCCTGAATGGCCATGGGATCTCTATAAAGCAGTTCTTGTAGGTCATTTGCACTGTCTGCACCTCAGATTGTAAAATGGAAATCATAGTAAGGCCTAACCTACAGTGGGGATAATATGAGATGATAGACATAAAAACACTGAGTCCTTGAAGCATCTGGAATAGCACCCTTTATAACCTGTCCATACACGGCAACTTTGTCACAGTGTCTCACCTTTCACAGACATGGAGAAGCAACCAAGCAAGCACCGGAGGACTAGAGGCCCTGAGCAGAGAAAGCAAGCTCAGTCTGCTTCTCCCAGTATTGCCCGCCCCCCATGCAAATCACTTCTGTGATTCCACAGTACGTGAGAGTTTCTCCCCAGCATCCGACAGGCCATTCTCTGGCATAAAGCACCAACAGAATGTCCTCTAATTCAACTCATTTTGACGCTATCAGCCTGGGGGTAGCAGTAGATTTCACAGGTTCTGAGTGGGCTCCCAAGACTGCCTCTACTTCAAATCCTGTTGCTAGTCTGGACTTTGAGAATTTGTAGTGAGCTGCTAAAAATTGGGGTTCCTACATTCACCTCCTCAGGTCTGATTTGCCAGAGAGGCTCACAAAAGTCAGGGAAATGCCATGCTCATGATTCACCAGTATATCAGAAAAGATGTTTTAAATGATACATTAGCAGCCAAATTAATACCTAACTGGTGTGGTGATGTGGGCTCATAATTCAAGCACTTGGGAGGCTGGCGTAGAGGATTGTCATGAGCTTCAAGCCAGCCTTGGCTACAACAGAGTAGGAACCTGTCTAAAAGAGAGGTCGAAGGAGGTTATCTAGAGCAAGTTCTAGAAGGGTCTGATCCCATGAATGGTGTCCTGGTTATTTTTATGTCAACTTAAGCCACAATCATCTGAAAGGAGAGAACCTCACTGAGAAAAATGCCTCTGTAAGTTAGGGCTGTAGACAAACTTGTAGAACACTTTAAAAGTGATTGATGGGGGAGGGCCCAGCCCCCTGTGGGAGGGGCCATCCCTGGGCTAGTGGTCCTGGATTCTATTAGAAAGTAGCCTGAGCAAGCCAGAGGAGCAAGCCAGCAAGCAGCACCCCTCCATGGTCTCTGCATCAGCTCCGGCCTCCAGGTTCCTGCCCTGTTTGAGTTCTTGCCCAACTTCCTTCCATGATGAATAACAATATGAAAGTGTAAACCAAATAAACCCTTTCCTCCCAACCTTGCTTTTGGCCATGGTGTTACATCATAGCATAGCAACCCTGACTAGGGCAGATAGACATGGGTTCACTAATTTTTTTCAACAAGTGAGCTTTGTCTGTCTTCCTACCAGCTTTGGCATCCAGAAGCGTCCTGAGCCACTTCATCATGGGTTTTTATAGACGCTATTACATATGCACGACCAAATGCATGCGTACACAGTGGAAACATGATTGGACAAAAGGGTATGATTGCGTGTGAATAGTGGGGGCCTGGCAGAGCCTGTCTGGATTCTTCAGCATTTCTTTCTCAAAGGATGTGGGATATTATGGTCTCCCATGAGACAAAGACAGAAGGATGCTTTAAGGCCAGCTCCAGAACACAAAGGCAGAAAAAGATGGGTATTTTGAGTTTCTGTGACACCTTGGACAGGAGAAATTGTACTTTCTATAACTTGCCTTGGGGAGAAAAAGGGACCAGGGCAAAAGGAGGAAAGGAGGAAAGAGTCTGCCCTTTCTGGTGCCCAAATAGGCATTTGTAAAACAGCAAGGTCTGTGGGAGTTATGAACCAGGAATTTGGGTGTATGTGGGGCATCATAACAGAGCCATTACTAACCCAAAGCTCCCAGTCCAGTGCTTTTCTTTCCTACCCCCTGCCCCCCACAGCTAAGGATGACTCACAGCCCCTGCTCTGGGGGGTTAGTGGCAGGGTCTGTACACTGCAAATTTCAGTCATCAAGCCCTTGACCTCAAGTCTGGAATCAAATCAGTTATCCAGAGCATTGGGGCGGTGGCAGGGTTGGGGAGAGGAGAGGCAGAGGAATCCAGCCAAGCCTCTGTAGGCCACAAGCCCGAGCAGCCTAACTCTCCCCACACATTTGCCATCTTGTGGAAAACCAGAACCCAGAGCTGCCTACCACATCTGGCTATTTTTTTCCCAATCCTTTCCTTTTCCTGCCTGAATAGAAGTACCTAGCTACTACCAGGTAGGGCATAGTCATGGTTCCTGTAGTGCTTCCAGAAGAACTCAAAT
This sequence comes from Peromyscus maniculatus bairdii, assembly GCF_049852395.1. Classification (NCBI taxonomy): domain Eukaryota; kingdom Metazoa; phylum Chordata; class Mammalia; order Rodentia; family Cricetidae; genus Peromyscus; species Peromyscus maniculatus. The sequence goes on from NC_134858.1 coordinate 51,379,368, forward strand.
GCAGATGCCCCACAATGGGATATAACAACTTAGTTCTCCAGAAAACTAACTTTAAATAGCAGGACTTGAGGCATCTAAGAGAGGCAAAGAGAAGTGTTCTGCCACATGGGAGCCTTCCAACACAGAGCTGTAGATTGGGGAGGGAGTGCTTTACCTTCCCCCACCCCAACTTTGTGGTCTTGGGAAATTTATTTGACTTCTTCGAAAATCCACTTCTATGGCGATAAAATGATGATAAACCTCTGGTGTTTCCCTAAAAGATAATGTGGAAAGAACTTGCATGCTGTAAAGCTCCACACAGATCTCAATGCCCATGCCCACAGGCCTGTACCCTTCCTTCTCTGGCTGTGGCCATATCAGAGGAGCAGCAGATGGCAATTGAAGTTCAAGGTGTCAGCCCACCAGGAGAAAATGCTCTGATGGGTGAATCTCAGTTAGTCAAGGCCACAAGACCACAGACCCTGGAACGTCTTTTGCTTCTGGTGTGCCTTTACATGTTTGCTGCTGCTATCTTTCTCTGGTATCTGGCATGGTGAATGAGTGTGGGGAGATCCCCACTGCCTATGATGTAGTGGTGTTTATCTCATGGAAACATCCTCTTCTACTGGGCATTTTACCTGTGGATTGTCATGAAGATGATTCCTCCCTAGGCTGTACTATCTAATTGATAATATTAATGATAGCTTACACAGAGTTTTGATGAATAAAAATAATACAAGGAAATGTTACACAGCTAGAGCCTATGAGTTCCACCTAAGGAGCTGTATTAGATCACAGTTCAGCTTAATGATTAAGGAAAACAGTTGAGTCCTCAGGAGCCAGGCTAGCTCGAATTCTCTTAATGCTGAAAGGTGCAGTCACAGGTTTTGGCATGCACCATTAGCTGAAACAAAGCTTCCAAATAATTTCAAGTTAGACCAGATGCTGTGATAATAGTTTTAAGATGAATAACCCCAGAAAACAATCTAAAATTCACAAAGACAATGACTCATAGATTCATTAGGCTAGGGACGAAAATACAAAGCAGCCTGATTGTTGCTAGCTGACGTACTTTACTTGCTAAGTCTGAGTGAAGATCAAAGGTGATGATTATTTCCTCATATCCATTCCTGACCTCAATTTTCTGATATAAGAAACTATTGATGAATGTATCCAAGAACCCCCAAGATTCAAAGTTCAACTGACAGATTCCTTATAAGATTACCTTTCAAGATAATAATAAAGTGATTGGTTCTTTCTTCATAACCACAAAATACAGCTTGCCAACAAAAGAGTTGGCTGAAAAAAAAATACTTTTTGCTTGCTCGTGTTCTGTTAATCTGAAACAAGTTACTTAGATGTAAATGTATACGGGTTATTAATGTGACTCTGTTTTTAATCATGCATGGGAGATGAAAAATATGGTTTTTACCTGTATTCATTATAATCATTCACTTGGAAAATGGGACATAACCACATTGTGATTCCTGTATTACCTGAAAGATTTTGTTGGGTTATATAAGCTGTGAAAGGAAAAAAGAAGTATGAATAATAAAGAAGGAAATCATCAAGAGAGTGTGAGTGTCTTTTTCCCTAACCCCCTCAGATAGAAAAGTCTAGTATGTGCTGAGGCTGTGGATTTCCCTTTGAGCCCTGCACTGCTTAGAGACGGGCCCCACCAGGCAGCAATACTTCTCCCTCCCACCCCAGAGGGTGTCTATCACCAGCTACTATGTCATTTCTAACTAAGCTCCAACAGGACACCTAGACGTCCCGCTGAGAAGAGGCAAGGAGCAGGATGTCCCCAGCAGTTTTCTTCCAGCTTTAGCCACCTCCAAACTCACCACAAAGAAACCAAACGCTGTTGTATTTAGGTGAACTTTTTTTTTTCTCTTCAAGAAAACATTCCAGCTGTGAGTGTTGGTACATATTTGTAATCCCAATCCTGGGATGGATCATAACTTCGGAGTCACATATATATACATAGAAAGTATAAGGCCACCCTGGAACATGTGAGACTCTGTCTCTAGCAACGACAAAAACACAGGCTACGTTTTTACCACAAGATAATGCCTAGGGCAATAGGAAACAGTGAATGTGTGCAGTTTTTCAACATCATGGATAAAATCAGGAAACAGGAAGAGCTGCCCAGCCCCTGTCTCTTAACCTGTATAAAAATATGTCCCTCCTGACAATATTCACCTCTGCCAGGCCCATCAATGGCATTATGTCATTTCCAAAGATCAATAAACCCATTACCTTCTAAAAAGTGCTCTAGATAATCCTAGTTACCATTAGGCTTATATGATAACAATTTATTCCTAAATAAGTTTTAATGCTATAAAGACAGAAGAGCAAATAAAACAGTCAATTTAGAGGCCACTGGGCACTTCCAGGAGAGGCCACTGGACTATTTTGAGGAGAGAGTCTATCTAGTAAGCCTCATTTTGATGAATTAAATCACACAGCCTGCATGACAAGGTCTTGTGCCAGCCCAAGCTGGGTTAGACCCAGTTATCTGAATCCTTCCTTCTTGCTAATAAACAACACAGTACTAAAACTAAACCCGCATGTACTTTGAAAGTTTGGGGGCTTGGGTGTTTTGTTTGTCTGAATCCAGGGTAGAGAATGTCATGACAATAAAATAATAAAAACTCAAACATAATTATGAGCCAAGAAAGTTAGTTACATATTAAATACCCATTTGATCCAACTAATGAACATAAGAATTAAATTATAATGCACACACACATGCACACATATTACTGACCAGTAGAGTAAGTGTTAAGTGAAAATTCTTTTCAGCTGTCCTCTCATGTGTTCTACCAGGTCTCAGAATTCTAGAGGACTTTAATTCTGAAATGGAAATGATGTTACATTTTGAAAAATGCAAGTTGGAAATGCAAGTGATTCCTTATGCAGAAGGGTTCAAGGAGACCCAACATGACTACCATCAGACTGGACGGGAAGTCCACTTTGCTTGCATTACTAAGAAGGCAGTGACTTCTTCTCCTCCCCATTGGCTGGAGTCGGACCTCACCATCTTTTGAGACTGGCTAATTTAAAAGAAATACTGGAACCCTGACCTTCAACAAAGGCCAACACTTCTCACTTCAGCACTTCTCACACAAGGCAAAGGAAAATAGCAGCAAAATTCTGGGATTTGTGTTGACGTCAGTTGAAGTAAAAAAAAAAAATAATAATAAAGCTATAGCCTCATTTTTAGTGAAAATTACCAAGAATAAATACAGAAAGAAGACGTTTCCTTCTCCTCTCCACGCAAATTGTAATAAAATGTCAGAGTCTCTCATACACAAGCACACACACACACACACACACACACACACACACACACACACACACACAGTAATGTAGATGATGTGGGAGGGCAATCTATCATCCCAACATTTAGGAGGCCTCTAGAGGTCGCGCAGTGAATTTAAAGCCAGTCTGGGGCTGTTTTGAGACAGGGAGACTCTATTTCAAAAATAGGAAACAAGGTAGGCACAGAGCAGAGGAAGAGGAGAGAGAGAGAAGAGACGGGGTAGAGGGCCGAGAGGGGAGGGAAGAAGAGGATAGAAAAAAGAGGAACTAAGACAATTCCCGCCCAGACAGCATATCTCACTTGATATGGAAGGTGACCAAGCCGGACTTAGTTTTTGAGTTGCTACTTGAGAAGGGCTTCATTGCAGATTTCTTTTTTTTTTTTTTTTTTAATATATTTATTATGTATAAAGCATGTATGACCAGGCCAGAAGAGGGCACCAGATCTCATTACAGATGATTGTGAGCCACCATGTGGTTGCTGGGAATTGAACTCAGGACCTCTGGAAGAGCAGTCAGTGCTCTTAACCTCTGAGCCATCTCTCCAGCCCATCATTGCAGATTTCTATCATGGATACATAGGTGACTCCTGGACCTCCCAAAGCCAGACTTCCAAGAGGCCAGAAGCAAAATTCTTTAGAAAAATAAAGAAGGAGCATTCTGACCAAACAAACAGCAACAACAAAAATGCGCCAGGACAAGGTTCAAAGTGGCCAAGGTTCAAATTCAGCTGACCCTGAATTTGGCTGGATCCTGTCTCCCACACCTTAGAATTACAGGAGCACACCACCACACCCAGCATTTTAAAACGTACCTCTAAACCATGCTAAGTACCTATGGAACAATGTTCATAGAATACAGATATGGCAGAATACAGTGGTACTCTTGAAACTCAAAAACTGCCATTTATAAAATAGAATACAGGTGTATAATAGAAAATGTCCTTCTTTTAGCCTCTTACCTAGAACTTTCAGTATGAATGGGTAGGGTGGCAATGTGATCTGGAAAATGAGGCATTGGAGGAGTCCATGGAAGAAGCCTGAAAGTGTATGTTATTTCTTGGTCAGCTGATCATGAACACATCACCACACCATTTCTTTAAAAAGTTGCATACTGTACTTCACTGACTTATAGACTTTAAAGCCTAGAAATATAAACCAGCAGTGGCCATCCAGACAGAAAAGTCGAAGGTCAAGTCTTCTGGATCCAGTTATGGTACTATTTCCCCCAGATCTACAGTGTACCCAACTATTTTGTATATACCACCAACCATCCAAAAGTGTTCATATTTTTGGCTTGGGTAGTCAATAAAAAGTCTCAGTTCTCTAACATCTTGTTTTTAAAAATTACTTTTGGCATTTACAACTCATCTGCCATTTAGTCCAGCCTGACTCGGAAGCCATGGGGTAATACACAGCACCATGTGACAGTCTAGAACTCCCCTGCCTAAGCTCACCAAGCATCAATCAAGTGCCAGGACTAATTAAGCTTCTGATTAAAGTCCAAGGAACCGCTAGGGGCTCAGCTAGCAAGCTGCTACACTAGGTATGGTGGCACAGTCCGTGACTGCAACATTTGGGAAGAAGAGGCAGGAGGATCGGGGGTTCAAAGGCATCCCACAGAGATAGATCTGTCTATAGTTTTGTTTTTTTAACTGATTCTGAGCTCTGAAGAGCCCTGGATGACACGCCCAGGCATGTCTGAGCCAGGTTCTCACCCTGGCCTGCCTTCTGATCTCCAACTCTAGAGAACTCTACCATCTCAGCTTTTAGTACATCCTTAAACAACCTGAACCCCAAGAGGATCAGTGGGGTGCAACTTGGGTCTACCAGGAACCAGGCAATAGCAAGTAGGGTATGGGAGGACACCAGCAGACATCCTCTGAGAGCCGGTCTTTCTTTGGACCTTCAGGCTTGGGCCTCTTGTGAAACAGAATGGGACTTTTGGGTGAAGTAATTTTCCCTAACAATGGTAATAGGGAGATGGACAACGCCAAGTCCAATGGCATGGGGAAATCTTACAAAGCAAGTAGATGTTGAGACTCTCCTTCAAATCTACCCAAGGCAGGGAAAGTTCTCAAGGAAACCCCATCTCATCCTGAGCAGTAGGAGTGCTGGGCATGAAATTAACTACTCCCCGTTCAGTGGGGAAATCCAGGGTCAAAAAAAGTCTCCAAAGAAAGTGTGGCGAGGCTTTCACCTCATCCCATATTCGCTCTTTCAAAACTGTGCTGAATCTCTGCTACATGCCAGGTGTGCGTCAGGCTCTGGGAGTGTGATGAGTGAGATGCATCTTAGCAGGGTGACAGACAGATTAAAATAGCCACTTTAAAAGGATGGGAGGTCAGTGGGAATACATAGTTGGGGCAGCAGACGCCCCAGGAGGTGAGAGTGGAACACAGGAAGATTCCCTAGAGAAGACAGATGACTTTTAAAGAAAGTTTACCACCGGGCGGTGGTGGCGCACGCCTTTAATCCCAGCACTCGGGAGGCAGAGACAGGCTGATTTCTGTGAGTTCGAGGCTAGCCTGGTCTACAAAGCAAGTTCCAGGAAAGACGCAAAGATACACAAAGAAACCCTGTCTCGAAAAACCAAAAAAAGAAAAGAAAAGGAAGTTTGCCAGTCAAGGAAAATGAGTGGAAGACAGACAGAAAGCTGCTGCTGCAAGGGCGTGGGGTGAGGAAGGAGCAGCACACCCCAGAGGCTGGAGGAACAGTGAGGCGCAGGTGAGGAGTGGTGGGAAATGGGCCAGCGACAGCAGGCAGGGGGTGTGTCAAAAGAGCCTCGTGTGGGCCATGCAGAAGGGCTTGGTTTTCACTTTAAAGGAAATGAGCAAATGGGCAGCTGCTGAAATACTGTAAGCAACAGAGCAACGTGATCGGATCTGTGCAATAAGCATACTGCATGGACCAGAGACCCAGATGTGGCTGTGCAAACTAGCAGACCAGGAGCAAGGAGAACACCAGAAAATGCTACAGTGATTTGCTTGAGGGAGGATGATGACCCAGATTAAGTCATAAGACAGGGACAGAGGGAGGAACATCAAACAGGGAACACACGTGCACATACGTGATTGATCACTAAAATATGAAACCGAATCTGCTATTACTAATAGAGTCATAAAAAAGTAAATGGTACTTTCTACTGTCAATTCAATATGGTTCTCTCTCTCTCTCTCTCTCTCTCTCTCTCTCTCTCTCTCTCTCTCTCTCTCTCTCTCTCTCAACAGCTCTAACAGTAAGTGATGAAGGTTGATGAACAGAGGAATCTGGGGAGGAAATGGGAGGAGAAGAAAGCCAGGGAAACAGGAGAAAAAAAAACAAACAAGAGAAAGGAGTGTCACAAAGGCCAACATGGAAAGAACTATCAAGGAGAAAGGGCCAGTGCTCAGAAACTGAGGCAAGATTATGAGTTCAAGGCCAGTGGGCTACATGGAAAGATCCTATCTCAAAAGGTGGGAGTAAGATTGGGAAATGAAGAAAAAAAACTATAATGAGATCTATGCATGAGAATGTAATAATAAAACCGTTGCTTTGCATGCCATCTTTACAGTCAAGTGTAAAAGACATTAAAGGGGAAAAAAAGAAAAAAGTGCTAGGAGTGTCTGAGGCTGTGGAGGGACCAAGCAGCGTGGTCCTTCTGACTAGAAAGTGTCTATTGTATTTAGTAGAGCATCCCTCTGTGATCTTGGCCAGGAGGTCTCAGTGTCTGACTGGGATTAGAGGGATAAAAGAAGGTGAAGAAGTTGACATCAGAATCACATCCGCCATCGGGATGGATGCTGGCTGCCCATCCAGCATCGTGTAGAAGAACAGTTAGAGTTATGGTTTCTAGGAGTAGCCCTCAAGATTCGTCTTCTATTTTTCCACCAAAACTATAGACCAATTAAGTGTGAGGAAGAAAGAGTGAGGCAGGCAGAAATCCAGGCACCAGCCACCTTTACTGGAGGCAAAGCAAAGGTTGCGGAAGGTAACATCCAATGACCAGCAACTATTTTCTAAAATGAGAAAAAGACCCGTAGATCCTGGCAGCCCTGGAGCTCGCAGCCTCCCCACACAGAGACGCCCTTGGAAGGCATGTGAGAACAGACATGGAAGGAGCGGGCTTAGGCAGGCTGACTGTCTAGAGGGAGAGAGAGGCGCATGGCATCTTTTTCCTTGTGATTTGGATCTGGAGTGTTCCCTAAGGCTCGTGTTTCCCCCTCAGCCATCGGCACTAGGTGGGAGGTGTCTAGGGAAAGGATGTCAGGCTATCACCAGGACGATGGCCGTGACTGGCACATTGGGTTGGGGCTCCGGCTCTTTCCCACCCTGCCACCCTGAGATGCACAGCTTTGCTCTGCCACGCTCCCCACCAGAACACAGTGCCTGGTACAAACGGAAAGGCCGCAAGGGCGAGTGATCTGAAATTGTGAGCCAAGGTAAGTCTTTGCTCTGTTCCTTAACCTCAGGCATCTTCATCACAGTGAAGGGAAGCTGACTGGCACACTCCTCTGTCAGTGGAAGCGGGGCAGACAATGAGCAAGAGCACACCAGTGTTTTAGGGAACTCCTTCCTTCCTTGTGGGGGTAAAAAATGCAGAATGGTATGAGTTCAAGACCAACCTGGTCTACAGAGCTAGTTCTAGGGCAGCCAGGGCTGCACAGAGAAACCCTGTCATGAAAAACCAAAAGGAAAAAGAGTGCAGAATGCCTCAACAGACAAACTAATATGCACTGAGCCAGAAGGAGGTAAGCACAGATGGAATCCTTGCAAGAGTCTTCATATGTGTATGACTATGCACTGCTTGTGACGCTGGATTGGAAGGAACATGTGGAAGGATTGTGGAGAGGACACGCCTCATTTGAAAAGGGAAAAGAAGTATTGGGGCTCGTGATGGTTCTGCCGTTTTCTCACATTTGAACGTTAGCACAAATGGTCACCACTGCCTTGTAAATTACTATCATTACCCAGCCCTTCTCACTCAGTGCTTCCAACTTCAGAGTTTGCCTTGTTGGCAGTTAACCTTGTGATTCTTTCTGCTGTGTTTATCTGGTGTCTTTTTATCCCCCCCCCCCTTTATAAGTCTTCAACTTTCATTTTGATTTTGTTTTTAGAAAAAGGGTCATGCTGTGCAGTCCTGGCTAGCTGGAAAACTCACTCTGTAGACCAGACTGATGTCCAGCTTACAGCGCTCCTCCTGCCTCTGCCTCCCAAGTGCTAGTCTTACAGACCTGTAGCTCCATGAGGACAGCTATTTCTCCTTCTGTCTTAGAATTCATTAACTCAGCCGTCCCATGTGGCTCTTATGTTATTAGATTGCTCCGTCTTTTTTTTTTTTTTTTAATGTTCATTTGAGGTCTCAGCTCTGTTTTTCAATTCTAGCAACCTGCCTCTTCTCTGTCACTCATAATAAAACTCATAGGGTGTGTTCATTATGTGAAGGTCACGAACCATGGCCCATGGCCCCTACTCCCTCCTGTTCCCCCACCGTGGGCACTTCCCACCCTCACACAATAGGAGAGGCCTGTGGAAACTTCCTGTGCACCTTTAACATATTCCCCACTTCAGCATTTCTACTTCCAGGCTAAGTTTCCCATGAAAGATCCCCCTTGTATTTTTAGCACTTAGACATTTTTATCCATCAGAACCTAACTGACGAGGTCCTTCCTCCCCACTCCCCACATCCCTTCACCCTCCATCCTGAATCCTCTGAGATGATTAATTGTTTGGCTAGCACTTACCTTAACATTTTCTCCTGCTCTGGTGGGAAATGTGGTAGCTTAGCCTTCCTTTTGTTAATTTTTGTTTTATTTAGCTTTTAGAGACTGGCTCTCATGTAGCCTAGGCTAGCTTCAAATTCACCTCGTAGCCCAGGATGACCTTGAACTCTTCATCCTCCTGCTTCCCTCTCCCGAGTGCTGGGAACACAGGTATGTGCCTCCATGCCTGCCTTGCGGCTGGTCCTTTACACACTTTCACACCCTCATATGTGCTCCTTTCATCCTGAGAGAGACGTGGTCTTGCTGCGGGATTCTCGGGATGCAATAGTCTCCACACAGCTACCCAATCTTTTCTGTTTGGAGTGTTTAAAAAAAACAAACAAAAAAAAAAAACTGACATCCTGTGACCCTTCTTCCTCTGTGAGCAGTTTGTATTTTCTTTCTGGAAGACTGAAGGATTTTCTTTTTATCTTTACGACTTCAAGAATTGCCAACCTGTGAATCACTTTTCCTGCCCAAAACATACCAAGACTTTCCAGTCAGTAGTCAGACCTCCTTTGAGCCTGAGGACTTCTTCATTGCCTCCTTTTCGTCCTTCTACAGAGCTTGTTTGCAGGTCTTAGCTTTAGGGTCCAGAAAAGCAAAACAAACCAAAATTTAATATTCTATAAGAAATAAGCACTGATATCATTATTCCCAAACTTTCAAAGTTACTATTTTTAAATTTAGTGCTTTTTTTGTTGTTTGTTTGTTTGTTTGTTTGTTTGTTTGTTTTGCCTTGCTTTCACACAGAGTGTTGCTGGGCCTGAAGGAAGGGTGGTGATGCTCTCCCCTTTATGCTCATAGCCAGTGACTGGGATAGAGACTCCCAAGAGTGTACTCTCCTGCTCTCTTTTAACTCTTGGCTTCAGTATACTTCTACAATACCACCCTCGTCTAGCTGGGTCCCTTTACCAACACCCATGGGTTTGGGGGGCCAAATCTGGGCTCCAGAAGACCCAACAAGCTAAGCTCAGCCACCTGCCCTGGTATGCCAATTACAGAATAAAAGTAAAAAGCAGGAACAAAAGGAGAGTTCGTCACTGTGGCCACACTAGCAAGAGAGACAGATAGAGCAGTCCAGTCATCCTAAGTCCATTGGGGGGTACTAGCATGAACTTTAGTCATGAACACTGGAAGTACTGAGGCAGCTGGGCAAGCAGTACACATAAATTAAGACGCTCCTTTCCTTATTCTGTAGGCTACTAAGAGAGAAAAGTAAACACCAACCCAACTACAAAACCTTTGCTCTGCAAATGTCCTGCCTGCAAAATATGCTAGGGCAACAGTGGCACAGACCTTACGGGAGTAACCACCCAATGTCTGATGTGACTTTAGGCCCACTCCATGAGATGGAACCTATACCTGACACTGCTTGGGTCCTAACAACCAGAGTCTAGATAGCCCAGAGACCTAGGGTAGAACCAAATACTACTACTCTGAAAAAAAAAATGTTAACAATAAAATGACTCCTAATGATATTGTGCTGTGCTCACAGATCAGTAGCTTGCTCAGCCATCATCAGAGAGACTTCCTCCCGCAGCAGATGGGAGCAAATACAGAGACCCATAGCAAGACATTACATAGAAAGAGACCTTGGAACACACAGCTCCAAACAAGATGCCTCCATACAATCCCTCCCCACGGAGCTCAGGGAACCCCATGGAGGAGGAGGCAGAAGAAGTGGGGAAAGAGAGGGGATGGAAGACACAGGGAGAACCAGCCAGATGCAGAGGGGGCAGGAGATGAATGTGCCATGCTAATAAAGGCACCACCACATGGCAGAGAGCAAATAAGGAATATGGGTTAACTTAAAATACAAGAGCTAGTTAGTAATAAGCCTGAGCTATTGACAGAGCACTTATAATTCATACAAGCCTTTGTGTGTTTATTTGGGATCTGGTGGTCTGGACAGGAAATGTTCATTTACATGTGTGGTTATTTTTATGTCTGGTAATGGCCATTCTGACTGGAGCAGATGGAACTGTACAGTAATTTTGATCTGCATTTCCCTGGTGGCCAAGGGTGTTGACCACTTTGAGTGTTTACTAAGCATTTGTATTTCTTTTTTTGAGAACTTTTTGTTAAGTCCCATATCCCATTTTAAATTAGATTGTTTGGATTCCTGATGTTTAGGGTTTTGTTTGTTTGTTTGTTTGTTTGTTTTTTTCAATTGTTTGGTTTGTCTGGACACCAGTTCCCTGTCAGATGCACAGCTGATTTTTTTTTCACATCCTGTGGACTCCCTTTTCACTTCACTGGCTGCTTCCCTTGCTGAACAGAGACTTTCTGATTTCATAAGTTCCTGTTTGTCAACTGTTGGTCTTATTTCCTGTGGTACCAGAATCCTATTCAGAAGGTACTTATTGGTCCTATAACTTAATGTACACACTATGTTTTCCTCTAGAAGTTTTTTGGTGCCAAGGGTTTACATTGAGGTCCTTGATCCATTATCAAATTATGAATGGACAAGGAAAATGGATCCTAGCTTCAAATCTTTTGTTTCATGTGCTAAATTTAGAGTTATGTGGAATCCAGGAAACTAGAAATGGGACTGAGCTCCTGGAGTCCAGTCGAAGAGAGGGAAGAGGGATTGTATGAGCAAGGTGGGGGTTAAGATCATGAGGGGGAACCCCACAGAGACAGCTGACTCACTCGAGCTGGTGGGAGTCACGGACTCTAGACTAACAGCTAGGGAACCTGCCAGAGACCGAACTGGGTGGGTGATAGTTGTGTGGCTTGGACAGTTGGTGGGGCCCGTGACAGTGGGGTGAACTGGCTTTTTGGAGCACATTCCCAGTGGTGGGACACCTTGCTCAGCCTTGATGCAGAGGGAGGGGCTTGGTCCTGCCTCACCTAGATATGCCAGACTTTGCTGACTCCCCCTGGGAGGCCTTACCCTCTCTAAGGAGTGGATGGGGGAGGTGGGGGATAGTGGGAGGAGGTGAAGGGGAGTAGGAGGGAGTGGGGAATTATGGTTGGTATGAAAATGAAAAGAATTTAAAAAAGAAATGGGGCCATGAGGTAGGGGGTTGTACCAAGGGATGGGGGATAATAGAAGAGAAGAGGAATCCTGGGGACAGAGAGTCAGGAAGTGGGGTGGCAGGGTGAAGAAATAAAATGGTTAACCAAAATGGAGTAAGAAAAGCCGTGTGGAAACCTATGATTTTTCAACCTAAGTAAAAAATATAACAAGTGGAGTAGTTAGTGAACACATGCACTATGGAAGAACAGGGCAGGAATACTGGAGGCTGAAGGTCTGAGCAGGATTGTTTGCAGGGAGAGGGGAGGGTAGGGGGCAGGGATGAGCTACTCAAAACTAAAGATGTATGAAAGGAAAAAAACTTTATGAAATCCCGCTAGCTTGTGAGCTAATTAAAAAATATAATTTAAGAAAAGGAAGTTGGACAGAGGTATCCTGCATGGTTAAACACTGCTTCCCCAGAAGACGTGATTATGAAATTAACATCTCAGTGCCAGTCAAGCTATTGGCCAGGGAGGCCCCAGAAGCTCCCAAAACAACACGGGCTGTTTTGTCATTGCTCTGGGTTGCCCACCACAACCAGATGGTAAGACCTTCCTGATAAAGATGTCACATACTTTGGTTGCAAGACATCAAGAAATCAATCTCCAACTGACCTGGAAACTCTTTCCCTGCTGACTGGTTCTCATGATGCTGGAAGATGTCAGGCAGGCCTCTGGAGGAGAAAAGACATCAGTGGTCTAACCCAGCACCAGACCCTGCATGCCACAGGATCAACCTGCTAGGCAAGAGGTGCCCACTGGTGCCGTAGTGACATGACTGCTAAGGGTGGCGGCTGGTCACCAACTGCCTTCTGTTTGGGTTTGAGAGTTCCTCCACAGGAAGGAATTCATGCCTGGCACTGCAAACCTGGCCAAAAATCCGTGGCTGGGAGGTCTTAGGCCTGGAGGGAAACCTGCTACTGTTGTTTGTTTTTGCTTTTTTTTTGGGGGGGGGCGCTGTCACCCAGTTCCCAAATAAACCACACACAGAAGCTTATTCCTATAAATAGCTGGCCTTAGCTTGGCTTGTTTCTTGCCAGCTTTTCTTAACTTTAAATTAGCCTGGCTATCTTTTGCCTCGGGGCTTTTCCCTTTTTCTATTAATGTATCTTTCTTTCTTACTCTGTTGCTGGTTGTGTGGCTGGGTGGCTGGCCCCTGATGTTCTCTTCCTTCTCTGGCTCCTTCTCCTCTCCTTCCAGGTTCTCTCTGCCTGCCAGCCCCGTCTATCCTTTCTCCTGCCTCACCATTGGCCGTTCAGCTCTTCATTAGACCATCAGGAGTTTTACACAGACACAGTAACACAGCTTCGCAGAGTTAAACAAATGCAGCATAAACAAAAGTAACACCCCTTAAAGTAATATTCTACAACATGCTACTGTGGTTTTGCTAACTGGACATGTTGTTAAGCCACCTTCTAAATGTTTATGTTTGTATTCATCCATTCATGTTGCTCTCAACCTGAATCAGGGACGCTTCTTTTCACAGTAGGCAGTGGCTAACACAGAGACTCCTAACTGTTCAGAGTCTTGAAAAGAAGTGATTTTTGAGTGCTCAGCCAAGGATGGGACTCTGGATGGGACAGAAGTTTGTCTGTCAACCTTCCCACACCCCAAGGTTCAGGAAATATGGGAGGAGGAGAGGCGGGAAGAAGGTAAGAGCTGGAGGATGGGGAGGAGTTGTGGGGAACTCTGTCTTCATGGCTCTTGCACACACGAACTCAGAACAGTTGTGGGAACCACCTCTACAAGACTTGCACAAGTTCAAGCTAGTCAAATATTCCAACAAGGATAGGCCAGGGGCTACCACCAACCCCTCGTTAAAGAGCTATTGGTAGTTGGTAGCTACTAAGGGAAAGAGAGTCACTTTTCTTTGCGATGGGGCCTTTGGTAGGTTGCCCATGCCCCGGTGAATGGTCCCACACCTATTAGGATATAGACAGCATTACCTGGACTTAGTAAATTATAAATGTAAAAAAGTAAAACAGACATGAAATAGGGAGAGAGGAGTGTTGGGAGAGGAAGTCAGAGAAAAAAAAGAGGGGTAGATATGATCCAGATACATTGAATACACATATATTTTCAAAGAATAAAGTTTAAAAATATTTTTTAGTTAAGAAATCCCAGTCTGGAAAGATGGCTCAGGGGATAAAGATACTTGCCAACCAGACTGATGATCTGCATTTTATCCCTGGGACCCACACGGTAGAAAGAAATTTGGTCTCTGACCTCTACACTTGGGCTGTGGCAGGTGCATGTGAGTACACACACACACACACACCAATAAACAAATAAAATATATCTTTAAACAATCCCATAGCAAGGCTATGTCATTGTCTACTTATCATTGTCTAAATTTTGGTTCAGCAAGGTGATTGGACAAAGTCCTTATGAGTTGATAGGACATGGTGATTTTTCAAGGGATAATTGCCTCTGCTTCTAGGTTCAGCCTCACCCTCAAGGCCTTCATCTAGTGGAGGGGGTTGTTCGTCTCTTGTTGGAATTCCAGTTGACTGGAGGTTTGGACAATGACTTTATTCCTGTGCCTTCAGCCGAAGGGAAAGGGGACAGGGCCAGCAAGAGAGCTCCAAGAGTAAAGGAACCTGCCACCAACTCTGACAAGCTGCGTTTGATTCCAGGAGCCTACATACTGAGAGAACCAACTCCCGCAATCATTGTGCCCTGCACCATCTAATAAATGTAAATTAAAGAAAAAAAAAGCTCAAAGAGGCAGACACAAAATGAAGGCGGGCTTTTAACCTAAGGTAGAAGTCAGGAGCTGACGCTTTTCAGCAAAGGCAGCTTTTAATTGTGGCTTCATAATTTCAGAATTGGGGGGTGGGGGTTGGGGACAGGTATTCACTCCCATGGCTTTCAGTGTCTGAACGTCCAGGGCATCTCAGTTCATCTCAGGTCAGGGCACACGGTTAGAGCTGAGCCTTTTCTGGGTGGGGCTTTCCTTCCAAGCTGTAGTGTCTGGGCTCTGCAGGTGCCATCCTCTCAAGACTTGACCTTGCTTCCACCCAGTCTCTGCAGGGCGGCAGTCTGTCTGTCTGGCTTCTCTGGCTTTTGAAGTCAGCGAGGAGAGGCCTTACACTCTTACAGGTCTCCAATGCATCCCTCCTCCAGCACCCACATCTTCGATCCACAGTGACAGCAGCCTCCTCACCTGGTCTCAAAGTGAATCATGTCCTTATGTCACCAGTCTCTCCACACCCTTCGTAAAATGCCAGCCCACCCGATCCCCTCTCTTACGTGGCTTATACATGCAGCATTCAGGGCTGGACTGGCTTTGATCTTCAAGTTTTGAGCCCTTTTTACCTCGCCGATCTGAAACTCCCCAGGACCGTATTCTCTTCCTTTCTCCTTGTTACCTTGAACCCCAGCTTTGGACCTACATGGTTCCTACCTCCAATGAGCAGGTATGTGTGAACGTTTTTTAACATCTGGACTGTGGACACTCAGGCTTCCTTGAGCGTTGGATTCTTCGTCTGTGCAAATGTATAAGTTGTACCCTTGAGGCTAGGTGCATTGCTCAGTGATAACAAATGCTTAGTATGTGCAAGGTCCTAGGTTCCACCCCAGCACCACATGTAAAGGCCTGTCCACTTCACAAGCCTATTATGGGACGCAAATGACATAAGAAAGGCCTTTGAAAACGGAAGTGCCCTTATCCATGTGAGGCTTTGTTTGGGTTTTGTTGTTTTAAGTTGTATTTCATTTTATGTGTATGTGTATGTGTATGCCTGAGTGTATGTCTACCACATGTGTGCATGAGCCCACAGAGGTCAGAAGAGGGTGTCAGATCTCCTAGAGCTAGAGTTCTAGGTGTTGGTGAGCTGGGAACTCCAAGTGCCTTTCCAGCCTGGTAAGGTTTTGTTTTGTCTTTTCAAAAACAATAGCTCAGGTTTTGGAAGTGGAGCTTTGTGGTATTAACTCACGCCCACAGATTTAGCAGTTTCAAATTCGTGAGTGATCCTCACAATCTCAGAATCCAAGCCTAAAGCTTCTTATTCTAATTGCTTCTGAACACAACTTTTGTTATTCACAGAAAAGCCACATCTGCATGTGAACAAGGAAAAAGCTCCTCTCTAAATCTAACCTGGTCAAAATCCAAAGTCCCCAGCAGAACTGGCAGCCCTGTGTCCAACACAAATTGGATGGTTGATACAATAGATATGGGAGTGCCCCAGATTTCCCTTCAGGAAAAGTCACGCTTCCTGGCTTTGGCATTGAGGTTAAGACCTGCCTCAGCGGCAGGAAGCCACCTAACCAAGGTCTGGGTACAGCCTGTATCTGCCTTGTGACCAAGTGGGGCAGGGTTGAGAACCCAGCCAGCCATTCCAGCCTGACACACACACACAAAAAAAACTGTGTTTTCTATACAGGGTCTTACATCACAGCCCAGGCAAATTTGAGGACGGCTGCCCTGCCTCAGCCTCCTGAGTGTTGGGATTATAGGTGTGAGCTCCCAAGTCTGGCGTGGCACAAGATATTTTGATGGGCAGTCCCAGAGTTCCCAGGTCCCTGGTGGGCTGGCCAGTTTGTGCAGGGTTGAATTGAGTTACACTTACGTGCTAAGTGCTGGTTCCCACTCTCGCCTTCACACATGCTGATCTCTAAGAAACACCTTGCACTGCAAATTCCATCTCAGCATTGCTTTCGGAGAGCTCAGCCTGTGACAACTGGCTCCAATGCACTACGTCAGGATTGGGGGAGAGCCTACGTCTGTTACAAAAAAAGGAAAGAGCAAAATAGGTGATGATAGGGAGGTTGAAATGGCCACTGCTCTAACCACGGGCAACTTTGCATCTCACAATAAATAGGTGACTCAAAGGTCTAAGATACTGAACTATATGGTAGGTGGAAATCTGTGGGTCCCTGCCCAACTTGGACCCAAATCTCCCAAAGGAAGCAAAATCACCAATTCTTATTCCTAAGCCCAGAAACACCCTGATTTAATGCTGTCACCTTGAAGTTCCAAAGCTGATTCCTAAGAAAATGGAAAGACATGCCATACATTGTGAAAAACTCCACTAGAAAACAGGGTATAATAGTTCGTGGCCAGAATCCCAGCACTTGGGAAGCTGGGGCAGGAGAATTACAATGAGTTTGAGGCTAAACCTGGGCTACATAGCAAATACCAGACTAGCTAGAGCTATGTAGCAGAACAAACAAACAAAAAAGGCCAGAAGTGGTGGTACATGCCTGTAATCCCAACACTGAGAATGTGGAGGCAGGAAGATCCGGAACTCAAGACCATTCCCAGTTATGCTGTGAGACCTGGGATTGTCTCAAATGATCAATAGTAAGCTAGGATCATATTAGCTAACAAACACCTAACAGTCAGTCCCAGGTCTGTTTTTCAGTTATCTTTATACTTGCAGCTGACGTTGCTACATTCCAGAATTCAGCACTCCTGGTTCATTTGGAAGGATGGGTAGAGAAGCCAGTGTTAACCCTGGTGAAGGGAGAGATCACCCACAGTTTCTCTAGTGGTCACAAGTGCTGGCAATAAAAGGCTCTCTTTCAGCATGCAGATCTGCCATCTATCAACCCTCCCCTCTGCTCCTTGACCTTTGAAACTCCTAATGCCTTGCCATTGCATTTACAGTAAGGACCCCTACCTGTATAGTGTGGCCTCCAATTCAGCTCCTGCCTCTTCCCTTTGCTCTCCCTGCTCTGAATACTATCCATACTGCACTTCATATCTTTCCTCAAGTGAACCAGAACATCTGCTGCTGTGGAGCCCAGAACACGCTCTGCCTGAGACTCCAGCCCCGCCCCACCCTTGTTTGATTGGCAGCTGCTCCCAGCAGTTTCAGAAGGGAAAGCCTTTACCAACTCCATACCCTTATTTCTAGAACAGGGTCTTCAGCCATGTGATTTTACAGAATTCCACTCCTTTTGTCATAGCATTTACCTCACAGTCTTGTTTAGAGTTATACTCCCTTGGAGCCAGTACCTGCCACAAGCCTATAATCCCAGCAGTCAAGACGCTGAAGCAGGAAGACAAGAGTTCAAGAACAACTTCAACTGCATAATGAGACACATGCTCCCATTTAGAATAATAATAATAATAATAATAAAAGTCAAGCATAGAGATGCATGTCTATAATCATAGCATCCAGGAGAGGCAAGAGAATCAGGAGTTCAAGGCCATCCTCAGCAACACCTTGAGTTTGAGGTCAGCCTGGGCTTCATGAGACCCTGTCCCTAAAATTCATTAAGGAAGTAATGAATGTTAAACTAAGGTTGAGTGAAGGCCATACAGCTTTCAAAAAGACTGTGCAGTCACTGATGATGGGGGTGGCATGGGGGGGGGAGAGATGTGGATGGACGGACGGACATATGGAGATGGAGAGACAGCAAATCACCAAAGTCATGGCACAGTGCTGATCCTTATCAAAGATCAAAACTCTGGAGTGCCGGGCCTTACACTGAATACAGTTATAGACTTCATAATCAGGGAAACCTCCTGTGGAATGAGCTGGAGAATGTTCCTCAGTTTGATTTTATTCTCCAGAGCCCAAATGTTAGCTAGGTAGAACTCATTTTAGGGGCTACTGTTCAACCGCTGGGGGAAAAGAATCTTCTTTTTAATGGAAAAAGTATTCCTCATTGTGAAGGTGGCACATAATATTCTTGGCTTCTTCGGTCTCAAATAGAGGGAATTCATGTAGCTCCCTGTACCTCCAACTGTATCTTGAATCTCCTACATCAACAAAGAAAGCCAGACTGATGGCTAACTTTTAAAAAAAAAAAATTAATAAGTAGAAAGTACCAGCCCATCAAGAAGAGCACCAGGCAGGTCACATTGTGTAAATGCATCTGCTCTCAAGAAACTTCAAGAGGCTTAGGAATTAACAGATGAAGGGCACCACAGAACCAAACTCAAAGTCAGAATAACTCAGGCAAAAACTCAAGTATTTCAAGCACTCAGAAGCTCAGTTTTAAGCCAACAGGACAGCTCAGGGCAAAAGCACGTGCCACCAGGTCTGATGACCTGAGTTTCATTCCTGGGACCCACATACTAGAAGGAAAAGAACCGATTCTGGCAAGTTGTCCTCTGACTTCTATATTCATGCTGTCACACACACACACACACACACACACACACACACACACACAGAGTCACACACACATACATTCACACACATACACACACATCACACACACACACACACACTCACACACATACATTCACACACATACACACACACTCACACACACATACATTCACACACATACACACACACAGAGAGACACACAAGAAATAAATACAATAAAAATGGTGACAATTTTAAAAGTACAGTCCTCAGAAAGCATCAACATACTCCTATTCAGCACAGATCTGAGCTGATAGGCAGTGATGGTGCTCCCTACCCTTGGTATACTGTCATGCAACCAAAAGATTGAAGCAGTGTTCAACAACAGAGAGCCCGGTGTCCACAAGTTCACATAGCCCACAGCAACAACACTAAGCAGAAACTGCCATACGCCAAGGACTGTATAAGCACTGTTTCATGAAATCTTAACAGTTATAGGATCTTTAAAGAGGTTTGGTTAAGATCCCTACAGTCACAGTCCAAAGGTAGGTCCAGGGTCTTTGCTGTCAGATTCCAAAGCCCCTGTTCACAATCACTGAGCCATCGAGGATTGCAGAGGCCAGGAGGGGACACTTGGGTCTAGCACAGAAGACAAGGTTCCCTAAGGGAAGGGCAGCATGGACTAGGTCAGGTGGGGGAGTAAGGTGTTTGTATGGCGTTCTGGTGGTCAGAGGCTCACAGACAGGAAACAGAGGGAAAATAGGAAAGAGAAAGGCAGTTGATTAGAGATACCATGAGGTGAGAGGTGATTGGGCATAGTCCCTTGACAAGAGATATTAACATGTCCCCTCTTCTTTTTGTCAAGTGCCTGCATGGAGAGACTTAAAATGGGAGCAGAGAAAGTGTCTTAGTTAGGGTTTCTATTGCTGTGAAGAGACACCATGACCACGGCAATTCTTAAAAAGAAAAACATTTAAGTGAGGTGGCAGCTTACAGTTTCAGAGGCTCAGTCCATTATCATCTTGGTAGGGAGCATGGCGGCATGCAGGCAGACATGGTGCTGGAACAGGAGCTGAGATTCCTACATTTGGCAGGCAACAGGAAACGGTCGGAAACACTGGCCATAGGAAGCCTCAAAGCCCACCCCCACAGAGACACACTTCCTCTAACAAGGCCAAACGCACTTCAGCCAAGCCACACCTCCTAATAGTACCACTCCTTATGAGATTATGCGGTCAAACCACCACAGGAAGTGTCTCACAGGAAGAAAGTTTCCAACAGGAAGCCTTTCTTTACCCTTCTTCTGTCTTTCTCTTGGCTCCAGTGCAGTAGCCCAAGGGCCCTGTCCACTAGTCCTCCCAGGTGGCCATGGCACAGTCTTTTGAGCCCCGTGTGACCAGAGAGCTTCTTGGCTTAAGGATTCTAATGGATCCTCAGCTCTGTTCTATCTCGAGCTGTAGTCCTGACTTAAAAGAAAAAATACATTTCAAGCTACACTTCCAGACATTGGAAACCAGCCTTGCAAGGAAAGTGAGGGGCCAGCTCCATGGCACAGGGACAGCTGTAAACTGTCACTAGCACCACAGATACATATTCTCCTTAGAAATGTCATTTGCTGGATGAAAAAAATGTGGTACATATACACAATGGAGTACTACTCAGCAGAGAAAAACAATGAAAGCATGAAATTTGCAGGCAAATGGATGGAACTAGAAAAAAATCATCCTGAGTGAGGTAACCCAAACCCAGAAAGACAGTCATGGTATGTACTCACTCATAAGTGGATTCTAGATATAAAATAAAAAACAATCAGACCACAACCCATAGAACCATGGAGGCTGTATATATAGCACGGAGGTCCCTAGGACGACTGTGGCTTATAATAAATTTTGGTTTTACTCAATTATTGAAAAAAAAAAGCCAAACGAATGGAAACACATGAACTATGAACCAAAGGCTGAGGGGCCCCCAGCTGGATCAGGCCCTCTGAATAGGTGAGACAGTTGATTGGCTTGATCAGTTTGGGAGGCAACTAGGCAGTGGGACCAAGTCCTGTGCTCATTGCATGAGTTGGCTGTTTAAAACCTGGGGCTTATGCAGGGACGCTTGGCTCAGTCTGGGAGGAGGGGACTGGACCTGCCTGGACTGAGTCTACCAGGTTGATCGCAGTCCTCGGGGGAGGCTTTGCCCTGGAGGAGGTGGGAATGGGGGGTGGCCTGGGGGTAAGGGAAGGGAGTAGGAGGGGGGAGAACAGGGGAACCCGTGGCTGATATATAAAACTGAATGGTATTGTAAAATAAAATAAAAGGAAAAAAAAGAAAGAAGAAAAAAAAAGAAATGTCATTCACAAACCTTTCTCTCATTCATTCATTCATTCATTCGCTCATCACACAGATAGTTATCAAATACCCATTCTGACCATCTTACCTGATGGGAAGGACAAGGTCCAACAAATATGTCACCTGACCTGGGGAGCCTTATATTGTGTTGCTGGTGGTATTGGTGACAGGTGGCCTACAATAGCTGTAATGAACATTGTTAGGTTAAAGAAATGCTCAGAAGTCACCATGGTGTCCCCACTGCTGGCACAGCTTGCCTTGCTCACTTCCTGTGTCTTCAAAGTCCGTCCCAGAGACTGGCACACAGAAAAGGCTCAGTAAGTGGTTCCTGAATTAAGCAGAGAGCCTGAGAGTGCTGAGCCCCAATCCCAGCATAGGTTAGAAAAGAAGGGATGGATACACCACAGTTCTTCCGACAGGTGATAGTATGTTCGTGTTGGGAGGGACTGGACAGAGTCATGGATATCGTCGTCTTTCCCTCCCAGGTATCACATCCTGCTTTCCCATCGCCATCTTGTGTGGCCGCTCTTCTAAGAGCGCTCAATTCGGTCAGAGTTCCTATTGAAGCCTGGGCATCTAAAGATGGACTCAGGGCTGTGGTAAAGATGGAGCTTCAGTTGTCTTGTGTTTTCTCAGAGGCTTTGCCATGGCTCTCCCTGAAAATAAATGTGGTCTCATCTCCATAGTCTCCCCTGTTTCAGGGAGGCTAACAGTAAAAGGTGGATTGCAATGGCTTCAGGGGCAGTTACAACGCTCCCTTGTTCCCTTCCGGCCCCACCTCCCACGTCTTAGTGTCCTACTGCTCTTCCCCCCAGGAGTTCAAAACCAGCCTGACCGATGTAGTGAACTCCTAATGTGGCTCAGAAGCAGGGCTCTTGCGTAGCAATTGCAAAACCCTGGCTTTGATCTTCAGCACTGGGGGGTGGGAATAGGGGGTGGAGGGTGAGAAAACCACATCACTCCCGGATGTCTGGCATTGGCTGCTGGCTTTAGAACCAGGTCTCCAAAATCTTTTTCCTCAGCACTCTGCTGCCTCTCATGTTGGGCTCTCACGGGAAAGTCTTAGCTTAGTCCTACAAGCTGTCTTTAGTATGATCCCTGCTTTTCTGGTTCCGATGGGTGGCCTTTTACCCTTCTAAAGCCAACCATCCTCCTGTCTCTCACTGTCCCTGTCCTGGGAAAGATCTCTTAGGGTCTTTTGTGGCCACACGATGGCCTTGAGGATGGGCAATGGGCAGCCTGGGCCGGGGCCCAAGCAGCAGACCTCCCAGGAACAGTGACACGTGCGTTTGGGCATGCTTATGGTTTTCTCCAGAGGACTGGAGAGAGAAGCGGGTGGAATCTAGAAACTTCTCAGGCTGTAAGAATTCCTGCCCTCCTCCTCAGTCTGACCCTGACTATGCCTGTCTGGGTCCTGGCAAATGCCCACGGGCAGGACATCAAGAAAAAGAGGGGAGGCCTGTTTGTCATTTGCTCGGTCGCCCCTCCTCCGCACTTGTCTCCACTGGCTGCTCACCCCCTTGCTGCCCGCCTGTCCCTCTGGGCTGCTGGGGCGCCACGACTACTGTCCGCAACCCGCTTTGCCAGACGGGTCTAAAGGCAGCTTGACTCACTGCTCTGCCAACAGCCCACGGCTTGCGCGAGGCTATAAAACCTGCCAGTGAGGGAGGAGGCCCGGTGCCGCCCTGCATTGCACAGCCCGAGCGCGCAGACATGACCCGAGCCGTAGAGCGGGGCCAAGGGGCGGCGGGCTGGGGGCTGCGCGGCGCCCTGGTGGCCGTAGCGCTGCTGTCGGCGCTGAACGCCGCGGGCACCGTGTTCGTGCTGTGCCAGTGGCGCGGGCTGAGCGAGGCGCTGCGGGCGCTGGAGGCGCAACGCGGCCGGGAGCAGCGCGAAGACAGCGCCCTACGCGCCTTTCTGGCCGAATTGAGTCGCGCACCGGGTCGGGTCCCCGAATCACCCCAGGACCCTGCGAGCGCAGCGCGCAACAAGCGCAGCCACAGCGCAGAGCCTGCGCCACACCTCCGCGCCGAGAGCCAGGACATGATGATGATGATGACCTACTCCATGGTGCCGGTAGGCAGGGGCTCGTCTCGGTGGCGCCCCCCGTCGGTCAGGGCAGCAGGAGGTGATGGGAACTAGGATCCCGTGGCCAGGGACAAGGTCGTGGAGAGAACCCCGGGTATAGTGTGGCTAGGGAAGTCATCCTGGCAAGTTGTTTAACTCTTTTGAGATCAATCTCTTCGTCTTCTGGGACGGGGCAGGGCAGGTCTTCACTTCTGACATCTTTTGAGTCTGCAGGTAAATGAAGGGCGTGGGCCGCCTTTCCCAACTTTTGACAGAAATTTTCTAGGTGTGAACTGACCCACAGCTGCAGCTCCCTGTGGCAGTCTCCGAAAACAAAGTGACTTTTCTTCAACAAGGATCCCTTTGCTTGGCACAATCTAGTGGTTAGGTTTTTTAATCTGGCCTCGACTCATCCCCGTGAGATGGCAACCAAACTGCCCACCTAGATGCTGAAAATCATTCCTGGCTCTCAAGCTGTTCCAAATGGGAGAAACTGATGTAGTGTAACTTTTATTAGCATGTGACTACGCACTGACAAAGCTGAGGTTCTTCACGTGGGGCCTGGGCTGCTTCCCACACAAGCTCACAAGAGTGGAAAGCCCGAACTACTGGCAACCGTGTGCATCCAGGGAAGGTTCCAGCATTAATCTTTTTTCTTTTAAGCACCCTCCTGCCCTTCCTCCCTCTCTCCCCGCTTCCTTCCTTCCTTCCTTCCGTCTCCCTTCCTAAAACAGTTTCATGTAACCCAGGATGGCCTTCAACTGGCTGTGTAGCCAAGGATGACCTTGGACTCCAGATCTTCCAACCACTTGGGTGCGGGATTGCAGGCAAGGGCCACAACACCCCCAAACCTCTGCATTTTCTAAGCTATCCTACTGCATATTCGCTTCCTGAGATTTAGGAGACACCTCTCTAGAAGAAAGGCCGTTAAAGAAAACAACACTATCTTTATTCCAGTTTCCAGGGGTTCTGCTTTTGTGGGTTTGAACCCAGTGGTTCTCCAGCAGGGGCATTGAGATCACATTCCCCCCTTCCACTTCCTGGTCCCCTCTGATTCACTGCAGCAGCTATGGGCTGCTTTCACTTTATAATTAGACAATTTTCAATTGTCACTCCAAGTCCATACCTAGGAATCTTATGTATGTGACGAGAAGTCTACTTTAAACATTTGCTGTTCTCGGAGAAGCTTTCAAATACTGTGTGTGAGCTTAAATGCTTTTAAAACTACAAATACCACACACTTCAAATCCATAGTTTGAGAAAGTTCAAGCTCTCCATTTCTGGCTTCACTTTTTTTACTCATGTAAACACTAAAAAAATCTATGCCTAAGCAAAAATTTCAAAAAATACAACCTCTGTAAGATGGAGAGGACTCATTAGGGAATTCTAGAGCATTCTCTTGGCTCTCCACTCTGCATTTTAAGAGGTTAAAAAAAAAACCTTCAAAGAGAAATCCATCTGAGCATCAACACTTTATATCTTTAATCCTGCTTTTAAGGTAGAAGGTTTGGATCCAAATTGCAGCCTATTCAGTTACTGACATGAGAGAATGAGCTCATTTTCATGTCGGAAAGCTAGAATTCAGTGCAGGGGACCTGGCCACGCAGCCACCTGCTGATCTTACAGATTAGCTCGGAGACTACAGCTAGGACATCTATAGATCAGCACCCACCGCCTCACATTGAAAGTGCACCTGTTGTGACCCTTTCCAGTCACTGAAGGAGGCGCAGCAAGACCAAAAGGCACCCATCTCCCTGATAAGTGATCCCCTCATGCAAGTGTCCCCTAAGAACACTGCAACTCTCTCGTGTGTCAGGTCTCAAACCCAGAACAAATGGCTGAGGTGCACACTAACGGCTCAAAGCCGATGCTGGCCTGGCCGCCAGGGTCTCCCTGTATCCTTCATTCCTTACCTGTTACAGGGTCCTCCTGGCTGGCATACCCCACCCCCTACCCTGAACTCTCCAGCCCCAGGGCTGCCCCTCCCCCAGCTCTCCCTTCCTATATAATCCAGCCATTTTGGTTACCTGGCTCTTTTGGTCTACCCTTTACTCACCTTGGTCAGTCTCTTGGCACAGGCCACCCCTCTTGGTCAGTGTCTGGCTCCTCTCCCCTCTTCCTGTGGGCCAGCTCCTTACTTTGCACAGCTCAGTCTGGTCAGGTCACTCTGGACTCTCCCAGATGTCCCTGCCTCTGGCCATGCTCTCCCACATGTCTACAATAAACCTCCCTCTCCTCCACCATGTCTAGGGACAGTCATGGTCCTCCCTTGTTATTTCCCTTTCTCCGTCACCATGCATGTAAGCATCCAGGTGCCGTACTCTAAGAACGCTGTGACTCTGTTGTGCCCATCAGTGTCTTGGGGATGTTGTGGGGTGCAGGTTTTGATTCAGATGCTCTAAGGTATGAGATTCTGCATGGCTGCAAGTGTCCACCAATGCCAGTACTGCAGGTCTGAGGGCCACATTTTGAGGAAGGCAGTCCTAGAGCACCAGAGTCATTGGAGAAACCTGAAAATAATGATGCTACAATCCACCCTAGATGTTATTCCAAGTGGATCAGTCTGAGGTGTGGCCTGGGATGGAGAGTTCACTTACTAGCAGACAGGAGATTGACAGGAGTTCCTAAGGATGGTCAGCTAGCTCGGTTAAGCTCGTCCAGTTCCCATCAGGCCTTTCTTTACACAAAGGAACCAATTTCACTGCTAAATGCCTTTTTTTCCTCTTTATTATAATAATACACTTCTCATCCTCACTTTTTTTCTTTGCTTTTTGCTTTTCTTAGAACAGAAAATTTAACCACACAAAAAAGCAATTTAATTTAAAAAAAAAAAAAGCCATCACTGGGCACCTCAAGCAGAAACATTCAGAGAAGGATCTAGAATAAATCAT
Organism: Peromyscus maniculatus bairdii; assembly: GCF_049852395.1. Taxonomy (NCBI): domain Eukaryota; kingdom Metazoa; phylum Chordata; class Mammalia; order Rodentia; family Cricetidae; genus Peromyscus; species Peromyscus maniculatus. The sequence goes on from NC_134858.1 coordinate 51,405,778, forward strand.
GGAGGTAGACACATCTACCCACCCACCCCTGGCCTTTTGCTATAGCATCAGATCTTGAATGAGTGTCAGATCCATCGACCACCCCAGAGCCTCACTCTGAGACTCTGTATGGGAGATCTAAGACCCAAGAATCAAGCTCGACCAGATTAATGTCAGCATTTCAAACAACCTTCCAGAGTGCTCTCTTTATCCAAGATGAGCTTCCTTGTGGTTTGTTTCTGCGCTTTTGGCTAAAACAAAAAGTACCTCCCTTAGTAGGGGAGTTCTAACCGGCGCATTATGGTTGGTAGTTCTAAATGACTTTGTTGGGGGAAAAAATGAGCAATTATTACTGAAGTACAGTTAATTTGGTGCAGACAAGCATATTAAAAAAATTAAAAGCAAGTGAATGCTTTGTTGGAAAACTATTGAGTAGGACAGTGGGCAAAGTCTAGGAGCCCCAAACACGGCCAGGGAGCACCCAACCTGGCCAGAAAGGGGGCTAGGGATCTGGAAGCCATGGGAAGGAGGGCAGCTTTGGACCTACCCCTCCCTTCCTGTAGGGCACACTGCCTCAGTTGTTTCCTTCCCTACAATCTTTTGTAATCCTCTTCTTCTCTCCCAGCAGAATTGATCCGACCCCTCCCCTCCCCTCTCTCTCCACACCCCTCCCCCTCTCTCCACACCCCTCCCCGTCTCTCCACACCCCTCCCCATCTCTCCACACCCCTCCCCATCTCTCCACACCCCTCTCCTGCCCTCCCTCCTCTCTTTTCATATCTTACCCTGACTGACACTCGGGCAGCTCTGCTCTGCCATCTTTTCTGACCACGAATCTACAGCATCCAGAGGAACTTTAATAACAAAATCAAAGTCGGGTAGAAACCCTGCAATGCACGGTGAATATATCTCCACAGCAATCGTTAATCCCGGGTACCAAGCACACTCCCACACCTAAGATATCATTTGAGAGTGAATATCTCTCCACAGCAATTGTTAGCCCTGGGTACCAGGCACACTCCCACACCTAAGATATCATTTGAGAGTGAATATGTCTCCACAGCAATTGTTAGCCCCGAGGACCAGGCACACTCCCACACCTAAGATATCATTTGAGTTTGGGCACCTCTCTAGCAAGAAAGTCGCCGTTTCTATTTTTAAGTAAATCCAAATGGGTTTTCAAGGAAGACAAAGATGATTAAACACCTTCCAGATACTACGAAGGGCATGTGATAGAATGTAAGGCCTGCTCCAGGCTGTTGCTTTAGACGGGTTTTTACCATGATATAGGCTAGCCCTGAACTCCAATTCCAGGGGATCCAGTGACCTTTTCTGGACTCTGTGGGCATGGCATGTACACGGTGCACAGACATATATACAGAAGAAATACCTATACATATCAAGATATTTTTTTATTTTAAAGAAACTTACCTGACCAGGATTGAAAGCAACACTAAACTATGGATATAAACATATGTATTTAGAAGGCAACTTGACAACATGTCTGATTAGCAAAACAACAATAGTAGATTCACGACCTCCCTGGTCAGGGGCCTTTGGCCAAGTTTACAGTATTAGACATGACTCCCTTTCTTTTAGCACATCTTAAGTTCAGTCAGAAAGCAGCTGGTTGTCTCCACGATGTCCACACCACCGGTGTAGCAGTGGTCACCTCCTGCCTGCCAGGTTGATATTGTAGTGTGCAGGGTCTGGTGCTGGGTAAGACAGTGAATAGATGGCTTTTTTCCCTCCAGTGTCCCCAGCACTGTGAAAGCTGGCCAGCAGGTAGGATGTTGCCAGATTAGTTCAAAAAAATTGATTTCTGTGTCCTCAAACCAAAGCATTTGATATCTTCAGCAACAGGGTCTTGTCATCTAGTGGTGGTGGGAAACTAAGAACAATAGCAATAGTCTGTGTTGTGTTGGGTGCCTCTGGGGCCTCCTTGACTAATAAATAGAAGTATCCCATAACCAGCACTGAGATGTTCATTTAACAATGTGTGTCTTGGGGAAAGCATTGTCTGCCCATGCATGATACTCCTATTTAAAGTTTTTCCATTATATTCTGGATTAGCATATGAAGTACTGTTTGCATAAGGCTTTTTCATACATCCTTAAATTTGGTAACCCACCCGCCTCAGCCATTATCTCCTCTTTCCCTTTTTCTCCTATCTCTGCTTAAAGCATTTAAGTTTCCCCCACAAATGTCTCTTCACCATGTGGGGAGAAACCATTCATTTTTTTTTTTTTTTTATAAAAGATTGATTTGTTTTGGGTAATGTGTATGAGTACTTTGCTCACATGGATGTCTATGTACCATGTGCATGCCTGGTACCCAGAAGGTCAGAAGAGGGCATTGGCTCCCCTAGAACTGGAGCTGTGGACGGCTGTATGTTGCCGTGTGAGTGCGGGGACTCAAACCTGGGTCCTCTGCAAGAACAGCAGGTGCTCTTCACCACTGAGCCGTCTTTCCGACCCTAGATATTTTCATTTAAAAATGCAAATTGCGACTACCCTAAAATATAAGTTCCATCTTTTGCCATGACTAGAAGATAAAAGTTTGACGCCACACTGAGCCAGGGAGGCTGGCGGGAAATAGCCAGGCTCTTGCTCCGCTCTTAGCGTGCAAAAACGGTGCAGCATGTGGAAATCAGTTTGGCAAGTCTAGAAAAACGGAGACTACGTTTCCCCCTTTCCCTACAGTCACATTCTTGGGGGTTTGTCTTGCGTAGGAGACTGTCACGGCCACGAGTGATGTGTTCTCAGTCACTCGCTGCAGAGCCCATGAAAACAAAGGGCTGTGATGGCCATGATCGTCAGTCAGCCCGACTTCTGTAAGTCTAGTCACTGACCCTAGACCACCGGGAAGAAGGAGGAAATTCTCTGTGCGCTTGAACTGGTCCCCAGGACACATTCGGAATGAAGGAAACAAAGTGGAAGAAAGTATGTATTGTAGTAGCCTGTACCTAAGAAAGTAAAATAAATGAAAAAACAAACAAAAAGCAGCTTATAGATGGAAAGCATAATCTTTTCACTGTTACTTAGCTTTTTCTTTTCAGTTTTTTACTGAATTACCCTGGTTTGGGGGTGTTTGTTTTTTGTTTTTTGGGTTTTTTGTTGTTGTTGTTGTTGTTGTTGTTTTTGTTTTTGAGACAGGGTTTCTTTATGTAGCCATGGCTGGTTTGGAACTTTCATTATAAACCAGGCTAGCCTCAAACTCACAGATATCCACTGTCTCTGCCTCCCGAATGCTGGGACTAAAGGCGTGGGCCACCACCACCTGGCAAAATTACTCTCTTCTTACTGTGAGTAAAAAGGCCCGCCTACCACAGGTGACGTGGCTGCTGAAGTTGAGCATGCAGCTGTGACAACCCAGGGTTCTTAGTTCAGTGTCTGCTGCTATAACAAAAAACTCGCTATCAGGTAGTTTGTAAATGTAAAGGTTTTATTTGACTCATAGTTCTGAAAGCTGAGCAGTCTAAGAACATGGTACTGGATCCGGAGGACTCTCCTGATGCGTACCACAAGGCAGACACAGTTTTGTTAGCTCAGGTCTCTCTATTATAATGATGCTAATGCAGTCACAGGAGACCTCCCCCTCATGACTTCATTTAATCCCAGTCACCTCCCTAAGTCCTCACACTGAAATACTAGTAACATATGAATTTGAAGGTCAGGTTTCCAATGCGTGACTTTGGGGAACTCATTCACACTACAGCATACGCTCTGAATGAAGCATACTGTGTATGTTTTCATTGATGTCTGCACAAGAACCAGAGCCTACTCTTAATTTTTTTTTCAGAAGAAGTAAAAACATCTGACTTTTCTTATGAAATATCTCATCTTTTAAATATTGACAGCAGAGAGAAGAGAAGAAGAAAGAAAAAATAGTTGGTTGGCACAACTTTGACTAAACAGCATTCACATTGCCTGAGGCCATCTTAGGACATCCAGACAAGGAGTATGCAACAGTTGTGTCTTGGGTGGTTTTGAACAAACTTTTTTTATTTAGCTAGGTCACAACCTTGTATTTTGCAAGCCTGATTCTGAACACTTGGGAGTAACCACTAATATGTTGTTGTTATGGTTGAGGTAGAAGTGATTTTTGACATTTTCTTTGGTTTGAGTTGTATTTCTATTTGATCTATTTGTATTTATTTACTTATGTATTGGTGTGTGTGTGTGTGTGTGTGTGTGTGTGTGTGTGTGTGTGTGTGTGTGTGTGTGTAGGTTTTATGTGCACATGAGTGCAGGTTCCCACAGAGGTCATCAGAAGGCGTCAGACTCCCTAGAACCTAACATTTCCCGGTGTAGCTTCACTGAAGTTTGCTGACCCCATGAATACTGTGAGATGTGCTGGGGTTGGTGAGCCCAAGCTGCTAAATCAGCATTGTTCCCTGAATGCAAGACAGAACCGCTGTGAGGGTGTGACTGCTCTCTGGAGCGGGAGCCTGTAGGCTGAGCCAAGCTACCGGACTCCCAAATCAAAATCGGTAAAGACTGAGACAGAGCCTAAACCTCCACCAACCCCAAATGTATGCTCTCTTCAAATGCTGCTCTGTTCAATTGGAGGGGATAGCAGATACCTCAGGAGCTCCTGTCATGTGGAATGGACCCTGTAGGAGATCAGCCTATTACAGAAGAGCACAGAAAAGAGAGTAGCCAAAAGAGAAAGCCACATGCAGACCTGGATCCTTCCTTGTGGCCTCACGAGCTCATTTCCGCTTGGGATCCAGGGCAGCGTTCTCAGAGCACATCTGGCACTATGTGGTAGTGTGGATGTCAGCAGCCGTCCTAGGTGTTAACGGTGGAGTGAGAACTTGACATGACGTCTCTGCTAGGATCTTGTCTGGTGGTCTCAGTACTTTGAACACCCTCAGAAATGTGGTTGTATCTCAGACAATGCTGGCTTGTTGAGGAAGACAGGAGGGAGCTGACCCCTTCACTCCAGTTTAGACCCTTCTTCACAAACACCTAACTTTGCATGCACACTAAGGAAACACTTCAGGTTGGTACATTCTCTTTCTCCGCCTCAGTTGCTGTCCAACTTACTGTGTGTGTGCAAGCACATATTGCACTCACATGCATGTGTAAATGCATATGCACATACGTGGAAGCCAGAGAAGGCTGTCAAGCATGTTTCTCTGTAACTCACCCAACTCCTGTCCCTTTGAAGACGGGTCTCTCCCTGAGCCAGAAGCTAGCTGTTTTGACTAAACTGACTGGCCAGCAGGCCTCAGGCATCCTCTGGCCAACACTGGCCCTGCCCCGCACCATGCTGGGGTTACAGACACACTGCTATGCCCAGCTTTTTATAGGTGCTGAGGATCCAAAACCAAGGGTCTCACCTTCACTCAGCCATCACTCACCACTGAGTCATCTCCCCGGCCTTGATTATTATTATTATTATTATTATTATTATTATTATTATTATTTGTGACAGGTCTCCTGTAACAACTCGGGTTTCCAACCCAACCTTGAGCTTCATGATCCACCTGCTTCTGCCTCTGAAGGGCTGGTGTCACTGGCATGTGTCACCATACCTGGCTGAAAATAATTGGCTCTGTATTAAATGTGTGTAGAATTTTTCCCTTGTCACTAGTCACCTAGACGTGGTTTCAAGTATATAGAAGGTTACGCACATCTTAGATGCAAATTCTGTGCCACAAGAAACTTGGGCATCTGTGGATTTGGTGGCAGGAGGTCTTCTGTCAGCATCTGTGGGACAGCTGTATGAAATTGTCTTGATCCTCTGAGGACACATGGAAGAAACAGTGGGTCAGGACTGGGCATCTGGAGCCATGAGAATAGGAAAATAGTGTTGACCAGATGAACGGCGGGAAGCTACGTGGATCTGTTCCCACAGAGCTATTATAATGAAGTTAATAAAGCCTACCTCAGGTTGGTCTAATCTCTTTCCAGCCAAAGCAGCAGAGGCAGGAGGAATAAGCCTGTTGAGCCCTACAACAGGAGCAGGATGGTGCCTTCTGGATTCTCCGCTCCCGCCTTTACCCACCATTTCCCTGCTGTTCCTTAACAGTCACTGTGATCATGCTGAGAATGCATGGATTTTTGTCTTGGAACTCAAAGCCACATAAGCCCACCCCCAAAAAAATGCTCACAGATCAGCCCCCCTGAAACCACACAATGCACTAGGTCACAGGCTGGGGGTGCTTGATGAAGGACTCTTTCTGGGTGGGTTCTCAGCCCACAGATCCTCCCAGTGACATTGTCCCAGGATCTCTCTGTGATGGGCTTAGGCTCCCTGCTTTGACGTCAGCCCCCATGTACCTGTCCTTAATTTAAGCAGTACAGCATCCTTCTTTCACTATTAGGTCCCCATCTGAATTATATGCCTGAATGGTCCCTGAAATATATAAGAGTGAACACAGTGGCCATGGAAGTCAAATGGACTCTTGGCTGGGTAACTGGGTGACCTTGGGCATTTTTGACTTCTCCGAGACCCAGTTTCCTCCTCTGTAATGCCTGTCTCGTGGGATTTCTAGGGATTTTGAAGATAATATAAGAAGAGTGCCTGCTGTCACAGTCAGGCCTTCAGTAAGTAGTCATTGTTGCTATTTTAAAATCCTGGGCAGGGAATGAAATCCAGTGTTAGAGCTCATGCCAAGCATATGAAAAGCCCTATGTTCAATTCAATTCCCAGGACCACAAACAAGCAAAAACGAGGCACTGTCTCAGTCTGCTGAGGCTCCTGTAACAAAATACCAGAGACTGGCCACCTTTAAGCAACAGAAACTGACTTCTCACAGCCCCAAGTTGCGGGAAAGTCTAGGTTATAGGTGAAAGCATACTCAGTGTCTGGAAGACCATTTTCCAGTTCATGGCTGACACCCTCTACAGACGGTAGAAGGAAGCAAGTGTTCTGAGGCCTCATTCTCTATCCCCGCTGGATGTGGCGATGCACACCTTTAATCCCATCACTCAAGAGGCAGAACTCTGAGAGTTCAAGATCAGTCTGGTCTACATAGAGAACTCTAAGACAGCCAGGGCTACATAGTGAGATTCTTTCTGAAACAAAACAAAACACTGTTTTATTTTCAGAAGACGTCAAGCTCACTCCTGAAGACTTGGCTTTGGTGTTCCCACTGCATTACTTCCTGTCCAGCGAGTCCACGGCACCCACGGCTCCTATCACTTCCCAATGCTACCACGATGCTTCAACATAATAACTGGGCGGCAGGAGACTGAAAATTAGCCATTGTGTTGTGTAATTGTGAACCCTCTTGCCCCAAGCTCTGGGTTTACTGTTTGCTCCCAAATTCCTTCAGCATTCCAGATATCTGTACTCGGCGGTATTTTTAGCAGCTGCTACTTGAGGAAACTGTGTGACCTCTAGAAGCTTAGATTGCCATCAAAATGACCTAACTCTTCATGTCAGTGAAACATCACAGGCCCAGGGGTATAACTAAACAGTAGAGTGTTGGCCTAGCAGGCAAGCACAAGGCCCAGGGTCCATCCTCAGCACCACCAAAAATAAGCAAGTAAAGAAATCATAATTAACTAGACTTCATCAAGGTGCAGGACTTCCTGGCTCCCCACCCCTCTGTATGCCACAGTGACAGGTGGGACACCTCTGAAAGCCCTGTTAACTTCTGCTGATTCCCGTTAGTGGCGTTCAAAACAAACAAACAAACAAACAAAATGTCATGCTTTCCTGAAGAGAAGACAGAGCAAAAAGTACTTCTGGAAAAGGAGCACAACTTTCTTGAGGGTCTTGTGTACCCCAGGATACGATTGGTTACCAAGGTGGGAGTCGCCAGAACAAGTCGTTGAAAGAACACACTTATGGGGTTAAAAAAAATTTTTTTTGAAGTCTAAGACATATTTTCCTTCTGCATTCCTCATGCCTCACCCCACCCCCATCACCATCAAAAAAGAATCGCTGGCTAAATCTAGTTGACATTCAAGCTTAATTTACATGCATTTTATCGGCAGACTAAAGGTCACTTGTGTGACACAATCTGAAGCTTTTAGGTTGTGATTCTTCCACAAAAAGAGCATTTTTTTTCAAGCTCATTAGTTGCTTTTATGTAGATCTTTGAGTTTTAACAGCTCGCTGTCTTAAATAGATATAATTTGCTTCTAGTTTAACTAAAGTTCAGGACACAATTTCCTTTACTGAAAGGTAGAGATAAAACAAAAAGACCAGCTGAAGAACATTCAAAATGCAATTTGTAAAGTTTGTTCCAAATGCAATACAGTAATCTCTTCATTTGCCACTCAGAAAGTTCCGTGTGTTTGCAGAACTTCTGAGAACTTTGGGAGCTCTTCCTCGACTCTAGCTAAGAACTGTAGAGGCCTAGGAGTCAGTTGTGGGTGACTGTGCCCAAGGGATCATGCTGAGCAGGGGCTGCAAAACACTCAACACTCCATTTGTTGGTTGGTTGGTTGGTTTTCAGTAACTCGGCAGGTGATGGGTGCCATCTAGAATCTCACTCATTAGAAGGGGAAAAAAATACCCTCTCCCTTTTGAGAACATTGAGACCTCTGAAAGGAAATCTTTTATAGTTGTGAGATGAGAATGGGGCCCACCAGGAAGAGAGGGACTCAGAGGTTGGGCATGTAGCTAGGAACAGAATAATCATTAGTGTGCGCAGAGCCCTGAGTTTATTCCCTAATACTGAAAGAAATCACTGCTGACATGGGAGAGCAGTTTTATAAACCCGGTCAAGCCAGAGGGCAAAGTGTTCCAAGTGCAAATAGTGACTTGAGTGTCTGGCTGGAATGGCAGTTGTGCGAGAGACAAGGAGACCAACCGGACCTTCCTAAATAGGAGACTGTCAGCTGGAGAAAGGGAATCAAGGTCAGCCCGCTAGGTGAGAGGAAACTTGGAATTTCCACTTTTAAGAAGTTGAGAATGGGTTTGGGGATTTAGCTCAGTGGTAGAGCACTTGCCTTGGTTCGATCCTCAGTTCAAAAAAAAAAAAAAAAAAAAAGTCGAGAATGGAGCCGTTGAGCAATTGGGAGCCATGGTAGCCCCTTTATGGAAGGAAGCCATAAGGAAGATGCCTTCCCAGGAAGAGAGATGCTCTGGCATGAGATGTGTGAATGAGTGCAAACCAAGAAGAAGGCTAGTGAGTTCTTACATTGATGTAGGCAAGAAAAGACTCACGTGTGGTCAGGATGGTGGCATTAGAGTGGAGAGGAAAATCTGAGGCATTCTATAAATATTAAGAGAAAAGAGTGTACTGAGCTTTGTGACTAATGACACAGAAGGAAAAGGAGTCACTGCTCCAGATCTGGTTAGGAGTCGGCAGGCGTCAAAGACAAATGAAGATGTGCAAAGGCGTGCCTCGCTCGGGAGTGGGAGGATACTGGCTGTGCTTGCAGACTGAATGTGACCTGACAGAAAGGGAAAGGTGCACAAGAAAATAATCAGGGAAAGGAGAACTCTGTTTTTTCCATGGGAAAGATCTTTACAGATCCCAAAATTATCTCAGTGGAAGTGGACTTGATTGACATGCATATGCCCCAGGTTCAATTCCCAGCACACACCACACAAAAGTCTAAACATTAAAAGACAGACTTCCGTGTGACCCAAACCTTCATCTCCACTAAGAACGCAAGCACTGGGACTGTGTTAGCCCTGACGACCTGGTTCAGTGAGGGACCTTCAGCATGTCGTTCGGCCTCTGAAATATCTAACCCAAGAAGGATTCAATTCTATATATACTCCACGCAAGGACCAGAGGTGTCCCTCACTATATGCCCACTCCTTTTATTAATTTTGTCTCCTTAAAAGGAAAATAAGTTTAGTTCCAGTTCTCTCTTCTTCAATGTTCTGCCTTTAAGTTTACGTTTCTGTCTTACGTTGTTTTTCTCAATAGTTCCTTCTCCTTCATTTTACAAAACCGCTTTGAGTAAGAATTCTATATCGAGATGTGTGTGTGTGTGTGTGTGTGTGTGTGTGTGTGTGTGTGTGTGTGTGCTTGGTGGCAGGGTGCTTGTGAAGCAAGCATCCCCTGGACAGTTGCACCAACAACAAACCAGACCTGAACACAAGAAAAGGGTTTTCTTTCTATCCTCTAGCCATGTGACCCCACTGGACCCTCACACGCACTTTCCTATGAGAAGTAGGTTGCTCTCCAGCTTGCTCCTCCAGATGAAATGTGTCCTTGCCCTCCACATTGCTTTAAGAGTTCATCGAATGTTTTAAGGAATTTTATCATGGCTCACTTTGGTGTTCTCTTCACGATTTTTATGTTTGGTGTTTATTAATCATGTTGGATGTACAGATTTACAGTTTACATTTGTTTTGGGAATTTTTTTTTTGCCATTTCTACTTGAATTATTTTTTTTTCTTCCTTCCATGCCAGCAAAGGCCCCTAATTCTTGAGCTTCTTGATGGCTCACACTCAGTGACCCTCGGGATTTTTAGGTGTGGGGAGAGACTGTGTTGTCATAGAACTTGTGCTTGAATCAGGCCTTGCACACACCAGGCGGATGTCCCACCACTGAGATGTTGAACATATGGAATGCAATTAAAATAACTACTTTACTGTCTTCCTATACCAGCTTCCCTTTTGCGTCCCTTTTGGTTAGAGAAGCCTTCTTTCAGAGGCAGCTTCTAACGGTTTCCAAGTTCTCCTGCTTCAGAGTTCTCAAGCAGGCGTGGTAGCACAGGACCCGGAGACTGAGACAGGAAGATTGTGAACTCAAGACCAGCCTGGGTACTAGACCAGGACCCTGCCATTCATAAAGAAATAACGTTCTCAATGCTGGTAAAAGACCATGCTTTAGGGTGTGGCTTTTTGAGCCCCAGTAACACCAATGTCACTGCCAGTTAGGAAAGCATGGTATAAGTGGTTGAGGAACATGTTCCTTCCCCAGTTGAGCAAGTATTTCCCGAATTCCTAGTACGAACGCACTGCTATTCCAGTGCTGGTCATGTGGACACCGGTCCCTAACAGTGAGAGCCTGGCTGAGGAGCTGAGTACCGGTGATGAAGTGAGCTAATAGCTAGCTACAGAGATGCTGCTAGATCAGAAGGAGGAGGATTCATCTGGGTTCAGTCCCAAGGAGAATGAATGACAGGAGCCATTGCCCTGGGCTTGCAGAAGGTGACTAGGAGAGGCTCACTTGAGCTGACAAACACCTAATGCCGGGGCCCCCCTGACTTTCTTACAGGCCTAGGACTTAGCACCAGCTGGGACCTAGACCCCAGAGTTGCACTGTTGAGCCTCAGGCCAGCTCCATCAGATCAAATTAGAATTTTAAGAACTTTCTATGAATATGAAAGACAGTTCACAAGCTAAGAGACTTTATACTAAAAAAAAATTGCACAAAGTCTGTTTTACACTTCATCACAGTTTTAAAACATACAAAAAAAGTATTCTGACTTTTTCATGTCCATCAGTAGTGTCTCTCTCTCTCTCTCTTTCTCTCTTTGTTGTGTGTGTGTGTGTGTGTGTGTGTGTGTGTGTGTGTGTGTGTGTATGTGTGTGTGTGTGTGTGTGCCCCACCCCCTAAGCTGTCCTGGAACTCAGCTTGTGATCCTCTTTCCTCGGCCCCCCACATGCTGGAATTACAGGTGTGTTCCTCTACACAGAACCACATACTCTCTTGGAAAGCAAGGAGCTCTTTAGGCTGACTTATCTACAGCTGCTTTCAGCTGCTTCATTTAACCTCATCGACTCTGCTGCCGAGGACTTTGTATTTCTGTTTGGTATTGTATTTTTGTTTCTAAGGCTAGGTTTGGAGAGGAAGGCCTGAGTTTCCGTTAGGTGGCTGCAGGTGGCTGGCCTGGGTATCTTTAAATTTTTTTTTAAAGAAAGACAAGCTGCATGTTCCCATTGGGATTGCAAATTTTCTTCACACAGTGGCCACATGGAAGAGCCTGCCCTTCTTGGCTGCATCCAGAAAATCTGACCACAACTTCAGACTTCTAGGTAGTCTTTCAACATCTGTGCTTTGAACCTCCAGTAAGAAACACTGTGTTCATGTAGCCTTTTGTCTCCAGCCCCAAGAGTCTGAGTTAATGGCAGGCTACGTATTTGATGCTGGAAGCTTTTCTAGTGGGGTCGTTTACATGCTCATAATAGCAATTGACGCCATTAATTAGGGACAGTCATAAAGAGTGTCCGTTGTCTAAGAAGTGTAGGACTAAGTTATGTTTATTGACTTTTTATTTTGGGATTGGAACAGAATCTAATGTAGTCCAAGCTGTTGGGATTAGGGACCTGCTCCAGTCTGGTTTTGTACAGTTCTGGGCACGGAAGCCAGGGCTCCTGCATGGTGGGCAAGCACTCTGCCAGCTGAGCTACATCTCCAGCCCCACAACTGGCATTTGAACAATATTCCACTGAGTAAAGAGAAGGCATGCATGGGAGAACTTCAGAGATACCCTGATGGGACCCATTGCCATACTGCATGGCTTGGGCTGCTCTTTGCTTTTCTTACTTAACAGTGTGCCAAAGCTATGTTTCCAGAAAGTATATTCCGATCCACCACACTGCTCTTTAATATAACAGGTCTCACATTGATGACCTGTCTTATTAAAGTTGTTTGCCTCATCTTACTACAAAACCAGGTTTCAACGAGCATTACAATCCGGAAATCCTTGTACACTTTCCTGCCCGGAGCACGTGATGACTAACTTCATCTATAAGTAGCCCTGGGTAATAGTAAGTGCTACCAAGATAAAACAAAAGCCAGGTAAGGCCACAGGAGTGGGTCCCTTCACCTAGGAGTTAGGGCAAGGCTGACAGAGCCTTCGGTGGGGCCAACCAAAAGTTGTGGTAAGACAGTATGACTGGCACAGAGCAATGAGGAGTGTGACAGAGATGGGCAGGAGGGATGGGATGTACTGTAGATAGAGGCTGCCTACATCCCCAGGAAGTGCCTTCCAAGACCTCTTCTATTTCGACACCCTCAAGTCCCAGATCGAAACCCAAGAAGCCCTCCATACCAGTGTGACTTTTTAATTTGACAGTCTAGGTTTTGTGACTTTTGATTCTTAATTTTTAAAATCTTCACCCAAATTCCTAATCATGGTGACAGGGTGGGGGGAAATCACTCCTGGCTTTATGGCCACACATTGTCATGAAGAATGTTTCACTTCAATACAGTCTTACGGAGCCTACGTTTATTAGGAGAATATTTCTGAGAAGTTCCTATGAAACACGTAAAGTGACACTCAGCGTATAAACGAAGCTAACAGGTCAGGAAATGAAAACTCCCTCCCCGCGGTTCCTAGCTGTGCCTGTCCCAGACCGGTAATGAGGAGCAGGAAGAAAGACTCATTTTCCCTATTGATGCTCCGTCTTGCAAACCACCGCCTCTGCTGTGATCCCCCAGGCAACAAATGAACCATTGTAGTCTTCTCTGGACCTCTCAATGGGCAATTAGATGTTTTTTAAAGACAATAAATTTTGTCATGGTGTAACTGATTACATTCATTTACGAAAATAACTAAAGTGCAGTGAATCCATTTTTTTTTTTGCAGGGTGGGGGTGGGGGGTCTGGTCATGTTAAGATAATTATCAAAGCCATACTAGAGTCCAGTGGGCCTGCAGCGGAGCCTCATTTCCCCACCCCCACCCCGCAAAAAAAAAAAAAAAGGTTGTGTGCCCTTGAACAGCCCGTGGCACTGTTAGAAACAAACACGGCCCAATATGAGTCCGTTCAGAGAGTTTGTTGGGTGGAGGAGGTACCTGAGGCATTTACAAGGTATTGGTTAGTTTCCAGACCTTAACCTAGGGTGAAACATGTCACACACGCGCGCGCGCGCGCGCGCTGCGCGCGCGCGCGCGCGCGCACACACACACACACACACACACACACACACACACACACACACACGCACACCAGCATCCACAGGGGATACATTCTAGGACCCCTCTTAGATATCAAATTCCTAGGGTGCTCAAATCCCTTATATAAAATCATGTAGTGTTTTAATGTAACCTAGGCACATCTTGCCTACTTTAAATCACCTCTAGATTGCTTATAATATCCAACACAGGATAAGTGCTGTGCACACAGTCGTAGTGAGCTATTCAGAGAATGACAGCCTTTTCAGCCTGTGGTTGGCTAAATTTATGGGTGCAGAATCTCAGATATGGAGACCCACTACTTGTATTTCTTGCACAGTTAAGTTTTTCTACATTTGTGTAGGTGTGTGGTGTACATTCAGTAGCTCGCAAACCTCTTTCTGCAGCAATCAACCACTGTTGTTGGCACACACACTCAGGATGAGTTTCCCTCTGGCTCCCCTAACGAACGGACCTGTCCCACATGAGAAACTAAGTCACCTTTTCTTCAAGGCCTTTTTGTTTCATTTTGTTTTGTTTTTCCAGACGGGGTTTCTTTGTGTAGCCCTGGCTGTCCTGGAACTCACTCTGTGAGTCAGGCTGGCCTCACACTCACAGAGATCCCTTTACCTGTGCCTCCCAAGTACTGGGATTGAAGGCATGGGCCACCACCACCTGGCTAACATAATCTTTTTGTAAAGGTTTTTTTTTTTAACTTTAATTATGTGTATCTGTATGTGTCTGTGTGCATATGTGCACCTGAGTTCAGATGCCTGCAGAGGCAAAAGAGGATTTTGGATGCGCAGGAGCTGGACTGCAGGCAATTGCAAGCCGCTGGACATGGGTGTGGGGGACTGAACTCCAGTCCTTGCAAGGACATTTGACCATCGAGCCTTCTCTCCAACCCAAAACATTATCTTTTTTTAAAAAGCAATTTTAATGAAAGAGCAATCAGCTAAAAAAAAAATTAAATGACATATTAAACTTAATGCAGATTCTTCCACCCTGGTCCTCGAACTCCATCTCGTGTGAATTTTGATGTTGCTGTTCCGTGTCCAGACATGTTCTAGAAAAACGAAAGGAGTATATCTTAAACTCATCAGTGGAGAATTATACAAAAGCTTTTGTCTGTGCACCACTGTTCTAATGCCAGCCAGTACTCTGCGTTTTATCATTTACGCTTTAATATATCAACCTGTGGATCTGAGGTCGGATGTGGTTCTGGTGAGCAGTGCAGAAGGACAGGCGAGCAGTGCGTGGAGGGGCAGACAACCAGCTCACCCCCTGTGGTAGTGATTGTGACATGACAGGCAGTGGTCCGGTGGTCCGAGGAACACAGCCAACCAGAAGTGAGTATTTCCATGTGCCAGGGACTGAGTTAGCTCAACCCTCAAGGCAGGTTATTTTGTGGATTACTAGCTTGTTGAAAGGTTAAATACCTCATCAGTGCTTGCTGACCTGGTCACCTGACCACTAAGCCCACATGTCAACCCTTTCAGACATTGGAGTCTGATCGTTACCATAGTAAAGACTCGCTGAAGGAAATCCAGGGAATTCTCTAGATAAGAACTCATATCAGATATACAGGGGTCTTTGAAAAATGTTTCTTAGCAGTGTGCTGCTATACTAAGGACTGACTGTAGGGTTTCACGCACCCTGGGCAAGTACTCTACCACTGGGCTGTATCCCTCACGCTGTAACTTTAGATACAGGGTCTCATATGTTGACAAAACTGGCCTTGAACTCACTCTGTAGCCCAAACAAAGCCATGAATTTGTCATCCTCTTGCCTCAGCTTCTGGAATAGCTGGGATTGATGGCCTGTACCACCATGCCTGCTCTTCAGTTTTTTGTTTTTTCATTTGTTTGTTCTTGACAGTATAATATAATTACATAATTTCTCCCTTCCATTTCCTCATCCTAAGCCTCCCATCAACCCCTCTTGCTCTCTTTCAAATTCATGGCTTTTCTTTTCATCAATTGTTGTTACACACCTGTATGTATATGCCTATATATATATACTTTTTTAAAAAATAATTTATTTATTAGAATGTTTTTGTACATTGGTGTTTTATCTGCATGTATGTCTGTGTGAGGGTGTCAGATCCCCTGGAACCAGAGTTACAGATAGTTGTGAGCTGCCATGTGGGTGCTGGGAATTGAACCCGGGTCCTCTGGAAGAGCAGCCAGTGCTCTTCACCCCTGCGCCATCTCTCCAGCCCCTGCATATATATTCTTAAATACATAAATACACCCTGCTCAGTCTGTACACCGCTACTTGCATGCATGTTTCTAGGGCTGACCATTTGGAATTGGCTAACCAGCTGGTGTGCTCTTCCCTGGGGAAGACTAGTTCTCCGCTCCCGGCGTTCCTTAGTTAACTGTTTCCCTCAGACATGTGGGTACTGGCCTGAATTTACGTGGTGGGTTTTCCTAGCTGCTTTCTGCTTGTCTGAATGGAAGACATCTTCCAAGCGAGCTGCCTGCTGCTTGCTAATGGTCACCTTGTGTCTTCTCAGATCCGAGTGATGGTGGACCTGTGCAACAGCACCAAGGGCATCTGCCTCACAGGTAGGTCTGAGTGTAGCAAACACCCACAGGGGGCTAGCCGAGGAGCAGGGGCAGAGAGCACACCTCAGGGTGCCGTGTTACAAAAACGCAGCCTCTTTCTTTCACAGATGTTCTTAATGGGAATCAAACCAACTGTAATATGATTATGACAGTGTTATTTTCTGGTATTGTCACAGAAATGTGGCCATGGAAAATAACTGGGACTTGAGTAATTAGAAATGTCTGTGACCCCTAAACTAGGGCCAAGCATGTTTTCTTCATTCCCGCCAGTTTTAAAGGGGAAAATCAAGAGGTGGAAAGAACACCCTGCGAACGTGATAGAGTTCTCTTCCGTGAGACGCGCCATGCTGTGTCAGATGTAACTGGGTCCCTACACCAGATGTACAGCACGAGCAGACGGCTCTGGGCAAATCTGCTGGGCAGTCATGAAGAACTGATCTTCTGTTTTTACTCATTATCTTTGTGTCTGCGCATGATGTGGAGGAGGGGCATGTGCAGGCCATGACATGCGTGTCGGTGGCCAGAGGACCACTGTACGGAGTTGGCTTTCTCCTTCCACCCTTACGGAGGTCCTGAGGGTCAAACTCGGGGTGCCAGGCGTTCACAGCAGGCACACTGTCGGCTGAGCCGCTTTTTGAAGCATGTCTTGGCTGCATTCCATGTGCTAGGTAGGCTTAGAGGCTGACCGTCTGCCTTATCCCCATTTCTCAATGGCTCAGGACACGTGGAAAAGGACTAGCCAGGAGATGTATCAAATCTTGGGTCCAGGGATGGCTGATGGAAGGATCTATGTGTGTTTTGTTTGGGGGACGGGGAGGCTTGGTTGAGTTTGTTTTTAAGATAGGATCTTACTGTGTAGACCAGTCTAGCCTCAAACACGTGACAATCTTCCTTCCCCAGCCTCCAGGGTACTGGGGTTACAGATGCACACGTGCCCAGCAGCGGTGCGGTTCTCTGTATGTGAGCCTGACAGAAGCCGCCTCTCTCCTTAATGCCAGGCCCCACGACAGTGAGGGCAAAGGAGAACGAGGTTCAAAGCAGTCACCCTCAGTGTCCCCTAAGCCAAGGGACACTCTGACCTGTCCTGTTGAGAGAGCCTTGCTCTAGATCGCCTGTTCCCTGCCTCTCCAGAGAAGGGTAGCATTCTGAGGAGAAAGGAAATTATGTTTCCCTTAAAACAGAACAAATGGAGTGACTCTAAATGATGTTGTGGACGTAAGCTGAGGTTTATTGCTAGGACTCTGAGGTTGCTGTCTCTAGGTGCTGGTGGGAATAGTCAGAACCTCACAGGGTGTGGAGGGTACAGTCAACACCGGGGTGGCAGGAACCCGGCCAACTTCTACAGCGTTTGCCTCAGTTTCTCTCCTCACTCGGAAGTTAGTTTGTCAAAAGGATGAACTTGTGGCTTCCGTGAGCGAGCAAATAAAAGGTGGGACCTCGAGCCAAGGCTATTTCTCCTTCCCTTGTTTGGGCCTCAGAGAGACCAGCCGGTGGCTTCTTGAGAAATGCTAATTGAATTGCATAAGCGGCGTTCGGCCCTCACAGACAATGAAATATCTTCAGTAAGCCCGGTCCTTTGTCCTGAAACTCTAGTGGTGTAAGTGCCTTCCTTCCATCCGTGGAGGTCCCTCTTCAGAGCTCCCACGTGTGACGGTAATGAATGCTACAGAAATGCTCAGATGAGGGAGCGACAGGCACAAAAGCCTGTGGAGAGGCACAGAAAAAGCCTCTTTCTGATTTTTATGGAGACCTGAGAGCCAGGCTCACAGTGAAAGCGCAGGATGGAGCTATTGAGACCACTTAGAGGGGAGCGACGCCTTGGAGCGGGAATGGTGGAAACGGCTTGAGTAGGTAATTCTTTCTCACCTCAGAACACGCTTTCAAAAGCTAGCACTTTCTCCCTTCATGTCAGCTTGAAATTGGGTCTCTTTTTACACAGAAACTCTTCAATTAAAAACTTAAGTACGAAAAGCGTTAAGTTGCTAAAGCAAGTGGGTGCTTTGAGACAGACCGTACTGTCTCTGTTGGGGGTGGGGACTGAAGGGTGAACAGGACCCGGGACTGAACCGGGCAACTTTGGTAGCAGGCAGAGAGCCTCGGTCCACAGACTAGCATGGCTTCTGGGCAGGAGAGTGATGTAGGCAGAGCTGGTCTTGGGCCCTGGAGAAAGGCCTAGTTTTTCAGTAGGTTCATCTTTTTTAAAACTTTTTTAAAAGTGTATGGAAGCTGAGGAGTAACTCCACAGATAGAAAAGCTGTACCAGGGGGCGCTTGCTGGAGAGGAGAGAAAGCCAGGGCTGCAGACTCCCCCCAGCTTTCCTCAGGTCTGTGGAGCTGTCTCCCCCCTTAGCGCCCTCTAAAACAGCAGACCCGGGCCTTGGAAAGTGTGGGGCCTTCCTCTGTGGTCATGCTATGCTTCCGGGTGCCTCGGGTCAGGTGAACAGGGAGATCTCTCGGGGGGAGTTACAGACACTCAGGGATAGTTCTCTTCCCCTTGATTTGAAATGGCCATTGTGGACGGAGCCAGGTAGTCCAGAAGCCTGTAGTGTTATCCTTGACCAGTGCCAAATCCTGAAGCTGTTCTTCCTTGTTATTACTTCCCCGTAACTGTAAAGCCTGCGTGTCTTGCCTGCATCAGGATTCTTCTGTGTCTGCTAGTAGAAACCCACTGCTTGAGAAATAGCACCAGCGTGGCACATGCCAAATCATTATACAGCGAGAGGTATCTATTTGCCAATACAGGATAGATCATGCCTTGGTTAACAGACAGTAAAACCTCAATGAGTTAACAACACACCAGAAGTTTTCACCTCACAAAGCCCAGTGAATCTTGGATGGCCCTCCTAGGAACCCAGAGCACCATGCTGTGGCGACCTGGAACCTCTGTCATCCCAGCATAGGCCCTCAAGAAGAGTGTGCCAGGATACCTCTGAGGTCCTAGAGGCCAAGCTGGATGTGCTGTACTTCCTAACAGAAGCGCCACTCTCCGGGGACCCTTTTAAGGATGTGCTGATGGTGACTATTTTTCTAGGAAACTGTCACCACTTATTAGGGGAGCTATGACCCCGTGCACATGCCATGCACCAGGAGTGCTTGGTGGAAAGCAAGGTTCTGGGCCTCACTCTCAACTCAGAACGAATCAGACTCTCCAAGTGGCACCCAGACATTTGATTTTAAGAAACATGGTGGGCGAGTCTCCGGATTCACACAGAGCTGCAGACAAGGTGTCAGAGGGGCTCAGGGAACTGTAGTAGAAGGGCTCTATTAGAAGACGATGAAGAGCTAACA
The DNA here is from genome assembly GCF_049852395.1 of Peromyscus maniculatus bairdii. Classification (NCBI taxonomy): domain Eukaryota; kingdom Metazoa; phylum Chordata; class Mammalia; order Rodentia; family Cricetidae; genus Peromyscus; species Peromyscus maniculatus. Next base: position 51,425,384 of record NC_134858.1, read on the forward strand.
ATCCCAAACACACAGCACCGGGACTCCTCACTAACGCTCACCCCTGACATGACTGTCGGGTTCTGCTGGAAGCTGCAGACGCCCATTTGACATGCTCTACATGCAGCTTACAGAGTCTCCTTCCGTCATCCCATGCCTCTGCTTGGCTCCATCCTGTGGAGAAGCTGATTGCTGACATCTTCTGCCCCGTGTTCACTGTTGGCCTTTCCAGTGTGTGTGTATCCATATGAAGCTGAAAATTGTCCTATCAGTTTCTATGAAGAATTGCATTGGGATTTTGAAGGGGATTGCATTAAATCTGTAGATTGCCTTTGGTGAGATGGCCATTTTCATTATATCAACCAATGCACTGGAGACATTTCCATCTTCTGGTCTCTTCTTCAATTTCTTAAAGTTTTTATTATACAAGTCTTTCACTTGCTTGGTTAGAGTTATCCCCTCAAAAAAATTCGAGGCTACTGTAAAAGGCATTGTTTCCCTGCAAATCACTGCATTTTGAAAGCTACACTCACCTCTTCTTCCAAGAGTTCTATGTCCCTAGACTCTATTCACCAGTGTTCTTGGATCCATTTATCTAAAATCCTCCCACCTCCTTCCAATTGGACATGGAGTCTTCCTCAGTCCACGGAAATACTTTTTGAATTTTTAGCCTTTGTTCTGCAACTTAAAGTCAAATTTATCTACAACTTTGCCGAACTTTCACCTCAAAGGTCTCTCTGTATCCCCCCACACACCGTGTACCTCCCTGTTTCTCTGTGTTCCCTGTCTCCGTCTCTATCTCAGTTTTCCCCCAGCTGAAGGGAGAATCTCAGCCTCAGCCCGATGTCCTGGCAGCATACCCTGCTTAGGAACCACCTCCCAGAGTCTGTGCGTCTTGTTTTGACTTCTACCTGCCCAGCCCATCCACTGCTTTGCCCAACTGCATCTCTGTCCACACAAGCATGGCCAGTTCTTTTATTGTTTCTTCCGTCCTGAACCTTAATACCTCCCACTTCTAGACCTTGGCTTCTGTCTGGGCCCATGTATGCTGATTTCTCAGTCTCAATGTTCCTTTGGGACCATAGTCCAAAGATCACCTTCTCAGGAGCTCTTTCCAGAATTCAGTGTGCCCAGAAACTTCCCCAGTAACCTGGGAGTTATTTCTTTACTGAGCTCTCATATTGCTTTGCGATTTCAAGAGGTCTCCTGTCCTCATATAGACTATGAACATAGCAGATACCAGAACTGATATTCCTTAATGGAATCAGGTACGCATGATATATGCTTAGAAATGCTTGCCTTGTGAATGGTCAAAATCTCAGACTGGGAATCATTATGTATGCTCTAGAGAAACACAGGGAACTCAGTCCTCTCATATCCCAGCCTCACTGGCTCGCCCAAGTGCTCAGTCTAGCTGACAATAAGACATGCCTATTTCTGGAAGCAAAATCATTTGCTCAGTGTGTAAATGATTCATCCAAACCACTTAGGTCCTTGGATCATTTCACACTAAAGAAGGTATTTGTTACCTGACCTGAGCTCTCAGACTTTCTCAGGCTATTTCATGCAACAAAATACGGGTCCATAAAGCCAGCCTGTGCTTGGGTTACTCCTCGGTGACCTGGAGGAGACAAAGTGGCTCGGGGAAGCTCTTGGAAGTGTTCTAGTGATAGCCAGTGTTCTGCTCTGAAGTGACAGAACTTCCATGTGCTGACACCTGCCCTGTTCTGGGGCTGCACAGGGCCATCATGTTTCCATTGGTCCCAAAATAATTAGTTTGACCTCTTCAAAGATAATTGATATATGAATCTACAATGAAACCAGCTCAGAAATTATTCTAGGTCTGTTGAAATGGAAGCAAAATGGCTTGATTAGCAAATGAGTCTTTGCTGGGTTGTTCTTAAGGCCCTTTGTGGGAAACCTAATAAGCTGTAAATAAATGGTGTGGGATTGTTTCCTTAGCAGGTACTTAAGACATATAAGGAAAGTGGGAGTTTGTGGTTCTGGTTTCTTTCTACCTCATGTGACTTATCATCTAAATTCCTTTTTCTACTCTAGGACCACCTGGCCCACCAGGTAAGTACCCATTTTGTATTTTCCTAGTTCAAGGGGCAACTATGGGTAGCTGGAGCCCCAGGATCCAAGGACCAGAGGTGGTAGAGGGGAGGAGCGAGGCGGCATGTTAGCTTTTTTTCTGTGTCCCTAACTTGAGACCCCCCTCCCCAGACCCTCTACCTGTCCTTGTTCTAGAAGCAGGTTCGGGGCGGGGGTGGAAGCAGGAAGATGTGGGAGATGCCATAGATGCTGCCTGTCTCCCTGGCTAAAGGAAATCACATCACCTGCAGTGAAGATGTCTTTAACGGTCCCTATTCTATGCTTTGGCACAGGACCCCCAGGAGTTGGTGGGTTACCAGGACACAATGGATCCGATGGACAGCCTGGTCTCCAGGGACCAAAGGGTGAAAAAGGAGCCAATGGGAAGAGAGGAAAAATGGGTAACTGGGCATTTCTGCCAAATAATTCCTTTGTGTCTTGTCTCTGTGACCGTGTTCAGATGGGTAGTACTGGGAAGGACTGTGTGCCGAGGAGACGGGGCTCTTCATGGTCTGCGTGGGCACTGATGTAACTCCCACCTGGAAGTTGTTGTGTTAAGATGCCAAGAAGCTTCTTTTTGGAACAAATGTTTATGTCAGAGCAAAAAGGACAGCCCCCTAGGAACTGACTTCTCTCTCTACAGCTGGAGATGTATGGGAGCGGGCTGTGTCCTCACCTCCCCCCACCCCATGCTCACAACCCCCGCCCAGTGCTCACACCCCCACCTTGTGTTCACATCCACGCCCACCCCCACCCCACCCCCGTGCCTACCCCCGCCCAGTGCTCACACCCCCACCTTGTGTTCACATCCATCCCCACCCCCACCCCACCCCCTGTGCTCACCCCCGCCCCATGCTCACACATACCCCTTGTGCTCACATCCACCCCCAGCCCCTCCCCTACCCCCCCCACTCACACCTCTCTGGGCTGTTGTGTGTGAGCACAGTGAAGGCCCAGAGATGCCGCCAAGGTGTCTGCTGTGTTCAGGGAGAAGTGGGGGCTGGGGTGGGGTCTGACGTGAGGCCTGGCCAGGGTGAGACAGGGTCTGGAGATCTCTCAGCACCATATGGGGGCTGTGGAGATGGCCGAGGAAGACTCCTCGGAAGAAAGCGGGCACATGGCCAGGTGGGGACTCGCAGACAGTAGAGGGCTTTTTTTTTTTTTACATCGGGCAGGGCCACTAAGTGAAAAGGCAGAGAGAGGTAGAGCTTAGCCAGAGGCTGTACCAGGTCCTCTGTGTGAAGTCTCTTAGCTCCACAAGCCTGGATGGGTCCTGGGCTAGGAGAGGTAGTAGATGCTTCTTTCAAATCCGCTCCCCCTCCCAGTGCCTCTGACAGGTCCCCCTCCCAGTGCCTCTGCTATCCCCATCAGCTTTCTAAGCGAGAGCCGAGGAAAGGATGAGCCCCACTGAGCACCTCTGCCCCCCTGGCAAGCCCACCTGCTTGTGTTTCCAGGGGCAGCCACACAGATGACAATGGGCACACATCATCCAAGTCAACTCGGACCTCAGCAGGCCGGCAATTACAACTGGAATTACAGAGCAGGATAATAATTATAACCGTCCGTGCTGATCAGTATAGAATAACAATGGACTACAAGAATGCGCAGCCATTTGGCTTATCCTGGGAAGACATCGAACTTACGATCAAGGCTAGAAAATTAATATTCCAGCGGCAGGCTTGGGTGGGGAACACCATGTGGGAAGTGGATCTGAGGCAGATAGAAAGGGAAAGAGCCCTGGTCTTGAGGGCATGTAATTAAGCAGTCACGACCTCATGAAACCACAAGAAGGACAAAACATCTCATTCACTTGTGGAAAACATGCTTATGGGGCAGGTACTAGTCTTAGACACTGGTTCAGAAGTGATGAAGCTGATTAGCCTTTGGAGAGACAAAGGGAGTCCCTCTTCCCTCTGAAAATTCACTGAAACATGCTGACCAGGACACCTAACAGGAAAAAGGCATTAATATTACTCACATGCAGGGAGTCATGGCTCAGTCCCATTCAGAAACCTGTGCACCCCCCTTTTCCTATAGATAAGGATTGTCAGTGATGACCATGGGGAACGATTGAATCTGAGGTAGAAATAAGCTCGCATTAATAATGATTCTATCTGGAGTTTGAATGAGCCCAAGGGACAGCCATGATCTTGTGAGGAAAGATTGTGAGGATAATCTTTCCTGAGACAGATAACCCATGCCAGCCCCCAGTCAGGTGGGGGAGGGCACCTATGTCTTCTCTGATGCTGTCTAGTCTTCATGCAGGTAATAGGAACTCCAGAGACCCTCTCCTTAAGTGGGGGTGGATGGAGGACCTCGATTCCAAGCCTGGGTTGAAAGCTTTGAATTCCCTTATATCAAGTCGCTCACCATGCAAAACCATGTCATCCTGGAGGAGATGGGTCTCTGAGCCGCAGCCCCTTCATGAGGCTGGCATTGTGACTGGGAGAGATGGGAAGTCACGCTCAGAGTGTTCTGGAGACAGAGAGACTGGGGTTATCTGAAGAACCAGGCCCTGTGGAAAGAGATCACCGGATGGCTGCTCAATGCTGAGCCAGCTTGTGTTTGAGGGCCAGGGAGGCTTTGCCCAGGTCACCCGGAAGCAGATCCTGCCCTCTTCAACTGTTCCTGGGCCAAAGGAGAGCTTAGGAGAAGAGGACCACAGGGCCACAGGGGAGTCCAGCAGTATCTAGGGAGCAGTGAGAAGCCCCTGAGGGGTCTCAGGGATCAGACCTACCTTTCCAAATACCATGTTGGCTGCTACCTGGAGAACACTGTGGCACCATCTCGGGAGTGGGAGGGAGCTGAGGCAGGGATAGCAGATGGAAAGGAATGATGTTTGAGTGTGACTTGAGTGGTACTGATAAGGTATAAAAAGAGAGAGTGAGGAACAAAGGAGGTTCAATACTGTCCTGCCTGGCTGGAACCTGATGGGCTGCTGGTTCTGAGATGGGCAGACTGGCCGAACTCGGCTTTAGGGAAGAAGTCATGGGCATACCACGGGATGTGCTAAGCTGAGGTGCCTTGAGGTATTCAGGGGGCTTGGAGATGTAGGTGTCCAGTGGAAGGGAACCCTAAGATGCGAAGCATACCTAGAGAGTCATCCCAAGAGCCTGTGGGCAAGTATGAGGATGATCACTTAGTGAGGGAGCCTGGAGGGGAACCCTAAGAGACAGCAACATGTAGTGACCCCTAGAAAGGGGTCAGCAAAGGGATCCAAAAAGAATACTGGGAAGGTGTTAAGCAGGGGAGGCCCCTGTGGAGAAGATGGCTTCTGCAGTGTGAAGGAGAAAAGGTTGACTTCTGCCTGCAGTATAGAGTTTTCCATGCATGGCCGCTGGCTATGTGTCACTGGACCTAAGTAAGGCAGAGCCTCATGGCAGAAGGGCATGGCAAGAGAAATCTTACCTCATGGCGGCCAGGAAGTAGAGAGCAACACAGGAAATGGTGAGGGACAAAATGCCTGTCAAAAGTATGACCTGAGTGATCATTTGCCCCAGCCAAGCCCCACCCACCAGCACCCCAATAATGCCATTCCGTACTGGCAACAGCAGATCCTCATGGTCCAATCATCTGTGTGTGTAGTGGGGGGTGGGGGGGGTGGGAGGGGGCACAGGCTTTCAACATATAAGCCTCTTGGGGACACTTCGTATCTAAACCATAGCAGCTGCAGAGAAGACTGACCCAAGGAAGCAGAAATTAAGACTTTAACCCAAGTGTTTCCAGAAGTACCAGCATCCTTCACAGCTTCCAACTTCAGAAACAAGGAGAACAAAAGTGGACTTGGAGCCCAGAGGCTTGGTGTGGTCCCTGGCTCCACATTAGCCAGGGGTGCGCCCTTGAGCAGGTTACATGATCACTGTGTTCCAGTTTCCCCATTCATAAAATGGGGACACTGATCCTATTAACCTCCCAGTGTTTGTGGGAAGATGAGTTAGTACATATGAGGTGTTGGGGCCGGGCACATGGTAAATCCTGGGTTAGTATTAGTCAGCATCGTTTCTTTTTTTTCATTTTTCATTTTGATTGTACAGATCAAACTCCCTTTCCAGTGCCCCCAAGCCTGTCCAGGTTTTGGCAAACACTGCTTTACTTCCTACTCCTTGGGATCAACCTTACCTCCACATACAAGTGAGAGCATGTTGTATGGTCTCTCTGTGCCTGATTTATTTTCCTTTCTGTGATGTCCTGACCAAAAGGATGCTGAGGGGAAATTCCCCGCATGAGGTGATTTTGGAGTTAGGAATGAGACTTAACGTTGTCAATTATGTACCAACATCTTCTGTGAAGTCTGACATCCCAGGGCCTCAGAACCAAGTGTTTTCTTTCTTTCCATCTGTCTCATATTTTTCTCACTTAAGAGTTAATGTTCTAGTGTCTTCTCTAAAAATCAAATCCTCATTTTAAGAAAACCAAAAATAATGCCCTCCTCCGAATGCATGGCTTGAGACTGGGTTTTACATGGCACCCTCTGGCCCTCTCCTTTGCCTTAGTTAGTGACAGATGGTACTGCCCAAAATAAATTGTCCTCCCTCACCCCCTGATGTGAAGACAGAGAAACTGACCCCAGCCTGGAGCTATCACAGGCTTTGTGGAACTATCTGTTTTGAGTGGGCGACCCCAGAAGAAAACAGGAGAGCTGTTTCTCCCTCAGGAGTTAGGCGGGGATAAAATTGTAACTCAAAGCCGGTGAGGAGTCATGGGACAAATGATGTCAGGCTGCAGGTGTATGCCATGTTACATTGTCACTGTGCCGGGCCAGCAGCTCTGCCCTAACCTGCCTCAGGGTAGAAGATGTGGCACACATAGTGAATGGTAGTTGGGTGGTGCCAGTGGGTGGCCAAGGTGAACTGCCAACAGAGGATGCTTTGTCACATGTGGTGGTTAAAAAACAAAAGCAGATGTGGTAGTGTAGTCCTGCAGTCCCTGCTGGAGAGTGACAGGGGCCGGCAGAAGGGTCCTACCTGGGAGCTTGCTGGCCAGCTAATCCAGATAAAATATCAAGCTCCAAGTTCGGTAAGGAGACCCTATCTCAAAAAAGTATGATGAGGCCAATCATATGGCTTAACAGAGAAGATGCTTTCTGTACAAGTCGGATGACCAGAGTTCAATTCCCAGGACCCACATGGTGGAAGGAAAGAACTGCCCGCTACAGGTTGTCCTCTGACCTCCACGTGGGCACACCCCACCCCACTCACACACACAGTCATTCTTTTGTTTTCTTGAGACAACGTCCCGCTACATAGTCCTGGTTGGCCTGGAACTCTATAAACCAGGCTGGCTTCAGACTCACAGAGAGTTGCCAGCTTCTGCCCGAGTGCTAGGATTAAAGGCATGTGCCAGCATTTTTTTTTTTTAAATTAAAAGCAATATGGTGAAGAGTGGTAGAAGAAGATACCTGATATCAGCATCTGGCCTGCGAATGCACACACACCACGCAGACACAGACACACAGACACACACACACATGACAAAGACAGATTGCATGTAGACAAAACGTTCACCACTGTCTTTTACCAAAAGCTGGAAATGGCTCCGCACACCCCAGGTGTAATGCACACTACACCCTCAAACAAAGGCTCTGATAGCTAACACTGCCTCTGTCAGGGCTACATTACAAAATGAGCGCTTCCCTATTACCCGTGTGGCCTTTTTGAGAAAGGAAATAAAAGGTGTGCGAGGGAGGGATAAGATAAAGGATCAGGTGTCAGTGCAGACACGCTCTTGAGTTAAAATAAAGGGCTGGGACGCCGCCGCGGTGTCAGCAGCAGCTACCGTTTGTTTCCCTGAGTGCTGCTGAAAGGGCGCTGCACAGTCTTTAGAAGGTGTCGGCAGCACTTGGCGCACTGTGCAGGCGGGACTCTATAGCAACCACCCAGCCTTTTGTCTCCTTCAGATAACATGCTGAACGGCTCGGTTAAAATACTGACAAAGGGAGACCTTCTCACACAGAGGGCCCCGATAAGGGCTTTTGTCACTCTTCAGCCAGAAGTCCTAGTGCCCCTGAGCAGGAATGACCCAGAGCCGTAAGTACTTCTCAGTACTGCTGTGAAGACGACTCCTGAGCCATGGCTCCCTGTTCAACAACAGTGTCCCTGTATTGCTCTGACTGTAAGTATACAGTAGGTAGAGCACGTGTCCGTGCTGGATGGGGAGACCTGTCCCTCATGACTTCCTCCTCCACTGTGTCCCCTCAGTGATGCCTGGAGTTCGCAGTTTTTATTTAGATTTTTGTTGTTTTCTGAGACAGGGTCCCAGGTAGCTCAGGCTTGCCTTAGACTCTCTGTGTAGCCAATGATGACCTTAAACTCCCAATCTCCATGTGCCAGCAGGCCCAGCTCGAGATATTTGTTATGATTAGCTGGAATCTAGTTAGTGGTATTTTCTTCACTGCATTTTGATTTCATGTTTCTGTAAAGCTGGAGACTGAACCCAGATCCCCGTGCTAGGCAGGTACTCTACCACTGACTGACTAAAGCCCAGCCCCCGTGATGCCATCTGAGGAGAAAACCTGTCACTGAAAAGCCCTGAGATGAGCCAACTGTGGCCAGGCATGGTGGCACACATGTTTAATCCCAGCACTCAGAAGGCAGAGGCAGGAAGATCTGTGAGTTCAAGGCCAGCCTGGTCTACAGAGTGTGTTCTAGGACAGCCAGGGCTACATAGGCCCTGTTTCAAACAAACAAACAAACAGAGCCAACTGAATAGCAGGTAGTATAGACAAGGTTGAGGATTGGATGGGAACTGATCTAAGTGAATTCTAAAGTGCCTTCCAACCTGGGATTATTTTGTATTCCTTTAGAGCAGTGGTTCTCAACCTTCCTAACACTGAGACCCTTTAATACAGCCCCTCATGTTGTGGTGACCCCCCCCACCAATCATAAAATTATTGTGATTGCTACTTCATAACTTTAAATTTTCTACTGTTATGAATCATAATATAAATATCTGTGTTTTCCAATGGTCTTAGGCGACCCCTGTGGAAAGGTCATTTGACCCCCTAAGGGGTCGTAACCCACAGGTTGAGAAATGCTGCCTTAGAACAGCTATGACGGAATGCAACATGGTTGATATAAAGCAGGATGTTCCAGATATGGTTTTAAAACTAGAGGGAGGGCTGGAGATCTGACTCAGTTGGCAGAGCGTTCATCTAGCATTCACAAAGCCTCCCAAGGCTTTTTTAGTCTGGAATCTCACATAAACCAGGTGTGATAGTGCACACCAGGAATCCCAAAGGGAGGCAGGAGCATTGCTGGGATTTTGAGGCCAGCCTGGGCTATACAGTGAGATCTTAAAACACAAACAAACCAGAGGAAAGACTTAGCTATCCCAGCGATCGACTAATCAGGAATTAGTCAAATGAATGGGACCTAGGGAGGGGGTTACTTCCACGGAGTCTACAGAAGAGACAAGGAAGGGGCAGGTAATTTAGAAGGCTGAAGATTCCACATCATCTCGGTGACGGACATTGAGAGGAACGATGTGCTTGCACTAACAGATGCGCCTGGCTCTTCCCTGATGTCTGCAATCCCACTTTGAGTAACATCACATTAGGCAGTATCTTCAGGGCATGCTTACCAAAACAGTCAGTTTCTAACAATGGTTTTGCACACCCACTTTCCTCCTCAGAACCCTTGGGTACTTGTGTACTTGTGACTTCAAGTTGCTCTTTTTAATAGATCTCTTGAAATTTTCTACATAAACAACCAGGCTAGCTCCAAATTAAGATCATTTTAGTTTGGTTTTGGTTTTTTCTTTTTTATTTATTTATTTATTTATTTTTATTTTATGTACGTTGGTGTTTTGCCATGAATATTGGGTCCTCTGGAACTGGAGTTACAGACAGTTGTGAGCTGCCACGTGGTTGCTGGGAATTGAACTCAGGTCCTCTGGAAGAGCAGTCAGTGCTCTTAACCACTGAGCCATCTCTTCAGCCCCTAAATTAAGATCATTTTAATGTCCACTCCCCAAACAGTGAGCCTTGTATTTCTTTTTCTCTGGAATATCATGCTTTCTACATCCAGTAGAATGTTCAGCAAAACTGATGTGCATGAATAACTTTGCCTTTTTCCTGCTATTAAGGGAAATGTATGTAGCCTTTCACTGGAAAAGATGATGTCAACTGTCAATTTCTTATAGACTTCTCTTTTGCAGGATGAGGGAATTCCTGTTTATTCCCAGTTTGACGAGGTTCATTGAGACTGCATGCTGAATGCCACCAAATGCCTTTTGCACCCATTGAGATATGCTTTTCCTTACTTGTCAGCACACTGAATTACATTTACTGAATGACTCCAATCTCGGAGTCTATGGTGTCAGGCAGATAGCTTCAGAACACATTTAGGGTAACTTGGAACATGGACGTTTATTTTTGGCTACAAATTAACATTTAGAAAATTCCCCTGAAAGCTGAATTCTAGTGTGTTGCCTGGGGTGTTGGGTGGAGCCTTGAAAAAGTCCTACCCTAGTAGTGGGACTAGACTAGTCCCGGGAAAGGTGGCCGTGGACCCACAGGGAAAACAGTGACAAAATAAAACAAAAAGCCAAGCCTCAAGGAGCCAGGCTGATTTGCAGTCAACATTAACTGACCATCACGTGTTGATCTTACTCCCCGTATTTTCTCGCAGTTTCTTGTTGTTGCGACAGAATGGCTGACCGAAGCGACTTGAGGGACAAAAGGTTTATTTGGGCGGGCAGTTGGAGGTTACAGTCCACCATGGCAGGGGAGGGACGGCAAGAAGCGGGGGCAGCTGGTCACCCACCCTCCGGCGTTGGCTCAGCCTCACTTACAACCACCATTTCTAAACTTGGCTAACACTGCAGTGACTGCCCAGCCTTGCCCCTCTTTCTGTTGTGAGAAATAGAGAGCGCAGATGTCGGTGGCTCTGCTGACGGGGTCCCCTTAATAACACGCTCCCCTTCTGTGGGGACAGCGCCTCACTCAAACTGTCCTCACCTCCTCGCTGGCCCGATTCACTCTTCAACGTAGTGGCTCAGCCAGACTCCCTAAAAGTCGTCCCCAGAGCCTCTGGGGGACACCATCCATGATGAGTGTATGGTAGCATCCCTGGAAGGGTGGTGAAGGTTTGTGGTTGTTTTACAAAGCTGTTCTACAAAAGCGCAATCATTACACAGTGAACCAAAATCGTGTACACATGTTAATACGTCAACCCCCCCTCCCCCACAGGGTTACCTGGAGCTACAGGAAATCCAGGGGAAAAGGGAGAGAAGGGAGACGCTGGTGAGCTGGGTGCTCCTGGAAATGAGGGCCCGCCGGGGCAGAAAGGTGAAAAGGGAGACAAGGGAGATGTGTCCAACGACGTGCTTCTGACAGGTAGGCTGGCCTGGCTCCTCCCGACACCAGGGCACAGAGACCTGCCTTGTCCAACCCACGGGCTGCCCTGGTGGCTTTGATCTTCTCTGGCCCTCTGCTCTGTAGCAGGTTCTGGAATTCTCGTCCTTTCCTTGTTTGCTTGAGACAAGGTCTTCTGTATCCCAGGCTAGCCTGGAACTCGCTGTGTAGCAGGCTGACCTTGCCCTGTCCTCCTGCTTCCACCTCCCAAATGTTGGGACTGTAGCTGTGAACCATCATGCTTAGCACGGCATTCTGTATTTTCAAAGCTGCGCACGTTTGTCCAGGTGGACAAGTCCGAGTCTGGTATTTAGCAGGAGTAATCGAACTCGTTACCCTGGTTGGTAGGGTGTGGTGACTCCTGCCTGAGATTCCAAGCATGGGGAGGCTGAGGCAGCAGAGTTGCTTCAAGTTTGACTACATGGTAGGACCAAGGTCACGACGTGAACAGAGGTAGAGTCTGGCTAGGCTCATGGAGTTTCACTGCCCTCAGAGAGCCTTTCAAATGACAGGGGAGCATCTCCTCACAGGCATTCTGATTGGCTCTGGGGTTGATGGTCATCAAGCTCCTTAGAAGAGGAGGGTGTCGCTCAGTAATAAAGTGCACGCCTAACTCGTAAGAGGCCCTGGATTAAATTCCCTAGCACAAGAAGGAGAATGAGAAGGATGGGGTGTGTACGGGAAAGGAGGAAGGTTGGGAAGAAATAGAGGAGGTGGGAGGAGAGGAGGAGAAGGGAGAGGAGAGGAGAAGGAAGAGGACAGGAAGAAGGAGTTCCTTCACGATTCTAAGCAGTCAGAACTGGGATCCCCTGGAACTGCAGTAATGGAGGCCGGGCTCTGCTGAGAGACGCTGGAGCCGGGATCCTGCCCTAGTCACTTGTGACCTTAAGTTAACCACCACTCCCTAGCAGAATTCTCCTGAGAGGAACCCACTGCCACCTCACAGAGGGACTTGGAAGAATGAAGGGAAGGTTGACAAAACTCTCGGCACAGATCCTGCATAGACTGGATCATCAGGACCTACTATGGGCTCATCTCTAGGAAGGGGTACACACAGGGGGGCTCCAGAGCTGCCCACTTATCTTTCCCTAATGGGAAACTGTCTCCGTGAAAACCTTTTTCTGTTTTTCCCTTTCCTTCTCTCTAGGTGCCAAAGGTGACCAAGGCCCCCCTGGCCCCCCTGGACCCCCTGGACCTCCAGGGCCTCCTGGAAGCAGAAGATCCAAAGGCCCTCGGCAGCCAAATACGTTCAACAGCCAGTGTTCAGGTCGCCAAGCCCTGCCCCCAGGAACCTACTCCTGGTGCTAATAATCCCCCTTCCAGACTTTGTGAGCAAATTCTGAAAGCGGGAGATTTTGTTTAAATGAGATTCCTCCCTGCAATATGCTCCCAGGAAGTCTGAACACCTACCCTGGGCATGAGGACCGTGGACAGGCCAGTCTGAACCTACCACCCCTCCCTCAACACTCTCTCTGCACTTATCTCCATGCCAGTTTTCCTTCTTGGCCATACAAACCTCTCCCCGCTCCCTGGAACGTGTTTTATTTGGTTTGTTTTTTAATTACTGCTACAACTAAACACAGTGTCGCCAGGTCACCTGAGGGCAGCATCTTTGAGGGCTAAGCTGTTAACTGTAGCAACAAATTCCTGAGAGGGTGAAAACCTGAAGACAGCTGAGCAGTCAAACTGGTTAGCTGTCCGCAGAGATAATTAAAGCGTCTGCATCACCAGTCTTAGTGTGTGTGTCGGGGGCAAGTTGAACCCAGAGCCCCATGTCTACCATGTCTAAGCTATATCTGCTGTCCTCTGCCACTCAGTGGCAGATAATATTGCCAGTGTTATGTACCTCGTTCTTCTGATTCCCATGACTATCCTAGGGTGTTGGCATCCTTGTGTCTGGCTTACAGATGGAAAACAGACAACCAAGGAGCTACCTAGCTCAGCTCAGTTCAAAAGTGCCCTAGAAACAAAGGATCGTAACAATGGAAAATATTTCAACCATGGATTTAGAACTTGAGAGGTTACCCAGAATGCCTTTCCTGTCTTAAACCACGAGGGACAACGTGGGCTGTCATTTCAGCAGCAGATATGGAGGAGGGCCCTGACCTGGGATTCTCTCTGACTTTCTCCAAACAACTGCATTGTTTGAAATAGTGTTCTTTCAGGGTTGGGGATTTAGCTCAGTGGTAGAGCGCTTGCCTAGCAAGCACAAGGCCCTGGGTTTGGTCCTCAGCACTGAAAAAAAAAAAAAAAAAAAGAGCCAGGCGGTGGTGGCGCACGCCTTTAATCCCAGCACTCGGGAGGCAGAGCCAGGTGGATCTCTGTAAGTTCGAGGCCAGCCTGGTCTACAGAGTGAGTTCCAGGACAGGTGCAAAGCTACACAAGAAACCCTGTCTTGAAAAACCGAAAAGAAAGAAAGAAAGAGAAAGAAATAGTATTCTTTCTAGATGATTTTAGAGAATGAACCCAGCTCTCAGAGTGAAACACTGCTGGACATCATCGGGCTGGGGATTGCTAAAAAGCAAGCAACCAGGAAACATGTGGAAATGTCATAATGGCTATGTTTGGGACTTTGCGGGGACGTGGAGGCTCCTATATAAATCTCTATAGCCCCATTGTGACAACAGTTTTCACTGCTGCCATTTTAGGTGAGACGTGTGCCGTACCAAATGACGATACCTTGGTGGGGAAAGCTGATGAGAAAGTAAATGAACGCCATTCTCCACAAACAGGTACAAACCCTGGGCACCCTGGGCTGGGGTGGCACCCTGGGCTGGGGTGGTGCCCTGGGCTGGGGTGTGCTTCACCAGCCTTCACGGGCCCTAGATTCAATCCCTGGCACCACACACAAAAATTGTCTGGAAATTCAAAACTGGATGCCTTAATTGTCATAACTGTCAGGTGAGCAACTTTCTTTTCTTCTAACAGAAGCCATGATCACTTCCATTGGAAACCCAGCCCAAGTACTAAAAGTCAGGGAGACTTTTGGGACTTGGATAAGAGAGTCTGCCAACAAGAGTGATGACCGTATCTGGGTGACTGAACATTTCTCAGGTACTTCCCTCCAGAGATGGTCCGTCTGGTGCTGTGATCTTATCTGTTGCCTGCGTTCCTCCGGTCTTATCTGAAAATCCCCACTAGTGTTGGTGTACGGCTCTTTATTTTAGAAAGTACAACTGAATGGGAGGACCACTATTTCCTATTTTGGATGTGTTGGGTGCAAGCATTGTAGTTCAGTCCCAGGGACATGACCACTGCAATGTAAACTATCCAGTTGGTTTTGTTTGTTTGTTTGGTTGGTTGGTTGGTGTTTTTGAGACAGGGTTTCTCTGTGTAGCCCTAACTGTCCTGGACCTCAGTCTGTAGACCAGACTGGCCTCGAACTCACAGAGACCCACCTGGCTCTGCCTCCTGAGTGCTGGGATTAAAGGTGTGCACCACTACCGCCCAGCATTCCAGTTTTAACATAATAGGCAGAAGGAAATAAACAGTATGACATCTACAGGTTTTATCAAATAACAATAACATGGAAGTGATATGAGACAAATTATGCCACACAAGTACTAACCATATGGCTCTAAGATCTGATGTGATACAGCCTTAGATATAAAAGACAAATTCTGTGCCCACCATCCATTGTTCTCTGAGTTTCATACCATCCTGTGAGAGTATTTAGGGCCAGGTTTCTCACATATTTGTTGGACAGAGGCCAAGGGAGAAGGCAAAGAGCCATCTCAGCCATTTTCCCATGTCTGAACCTCCCCATGTCTGAACCTCCCATGTCTGAACGCTCTCCATGTCTGAACCTCCCCAGTCTGAACCCTCCCCAGTCTGAACCCTCCCATGTCTGAACCCTCCCCAGTCTGGACCCTCCCATGTCTGAACCCTCCCCAGTCTGGACCCTCCCATGTCTGAACCCTCCCATGTCTGAACCCTCCCATGTCTGAACCCTCCCATGTCTGAACCTTCTCCATGTCTGAACCTTCTTCATGTCTGAACGCAGGACCAGTCATACTGTTCCCAAAAGATGTGATTGAAGTGGCCAGTTGTAGTAACAATGGCCTCATTCAGGAAGGGTCTGACAGTACACATTGATTGAAAAGAAGCTAAGAGCTGCTTCTTTATTTCATCAGCACCAGCTCATCAGTGCAATAATAACCTTCACCTACCAAGCTGAGGGGTTGGGGTTCAAAGGAAAAGAGAAATGCTGTGTAGGAGTAGCAGTGGTCTTGGCAGGTAGCAAGAGGTGGGAGCCAGCAAGCACAACTGAGCCGAGGATTTGTTCCTGGAATGGATTTGTGCCACCTGATTTTACAACTTCTAGAGTGGGGTGGGTGGGACGGGACAATGTTCTCTCAGTAGCCCGACTTTTCACGCGCAGGGCTGTGAGGGCGGGTGGGTGACAGCCTCCCCGTCCCTCTCCTGCAGGAATCATGGTGAAGGAGTTCAAAGACCTGCCCGCACTTCTCAATGGCAGCTCCACCCTCATCCACCTCCCACATTACTTCCACGGCTGTGGGCACGCGGTCTACAACAACTCTCTCTACTACCACAAAGGCGGCTCCAACACCATAGTGAGGTGAGCCGCCTGGACGGACCCCTGTGCCCTGCTGGGACTCCTCACAGGTCTCACGCTGCGCCCGCCCGGTGTGTGGTGTGTGCTGTCTCCTGCAGTGGTTTAGATGTGTTTGGGGCATTCCATCTATTCCTCCCGAGTACTGGAGATTATAGTCTTGCGTGGCCACCGCCGGGCTTGGGTGAGCTGATTGGGTAGGGAACCTGTCCTAAGCCTGGGATCTTTATCAAGCCGCAAGCCTAGAGCTGAAGGAGGGGCGGCAGACACCTCCCCCAGCCCCACGGGGCTAGAGAGCAGCACAGAATTCCAGCACTCGGGAGCTGGTACTGCGGAGCCCTTCCCAAGTGCTTGCTCTTTTCTGGCGGCTTTTCAGCTCACTTCGGGTTTTCTAGTCTCGTTCTGTTTGCCGTACTTCCTGAAGGCCTATCACAGTCACACACGCCTTGCCTTCTGCGGTCTGCTGCTCAATGGCGCCCTCTGGTGTTTTCTTTTAGCCCAATAGTCTAGATAGACTCACTCCCCGATTATAGGTAGCGCTTGAATCGTAATTCACTTTTTGATACGATTTCGGTTTGGAGTCTGAGAAATCAGACCCCAGAAGCTAAGGGATGTGGAATTCCATGCTGTGGTTGTATTTATCAGCCCCAATCGGACAAGAAAATTGTCTTCACAACCTTTGTTCTATCTCTTCTCAGCTGGTGACTTTTCTCTCAATTTAAATTGTCTTAAAAAAAAAAAAAAGGAATATCCAGAAGACTTGGGGGTTTTAAGACCCAGACTTAGGAGTTAGAGATGTATCTCAGTTGAGAGAGTGTCTGAAGCTCTGACTTTGATCTCCAGTACTGCAGAACCTAGGCGTGGTGTTGCTGTGTGTAATCCTAGCACTTGGCAGGCAGAGGCGGGAGGATTAGGTGTTCAAGGCCATCCTCAGCTACATCAATAATTTGAGGATGGTCTTTAACACCACACTGCTCTCTCCCTTGCTTCTGATAGCACAGGCTAGTCACTGACCTTCACAGCCTTGCTGCCCAGAACACTGAAAGGCAAGTTGAAGAGAAGCTGCCTTTTTTTGGCCACAGAAAACATCAGGTCTGGGTCCAGGCCCTGCTAATTCAGTTTTATAAGGATCCTAACAAACCGCCTGTGCCCACAGACATGGCTACTCTGCTCTAACTTATTTTTTAAAATCATGTTTCAGATTTGAATTTGGCAAAGAGACACCCCAGACTCTGAAGCTTGAAAATGCTTTGTATTTTGATCGAAAATACCTCTTTGCAAATTCCAAGACTTACTTCAACATAGCTGTGGATGAGAAGGGCATCTGGATTATCTATGCTTCGAGTGTGGATGGCTCAAGCATCCTTGTAGCACAGCTGGATGAGAGGACATTCTCTGTGTTGCAACACATCAATACCACGTACCCCAAATCCAAGGCTGGCAACGCCTTCATAGCTCAGGGAATCCTCTACGTCACCGACACCAAAGATATGAGGGTCACGTTTGCCTTTGATCTGTTCAGAGGAAAACAGATCCACGCAAACTTTGATTTCAGAATGTCCTCAACTGTTCTTGCCATGTTATCATACAACATGAGGGATCAGCATTTATATTCATGGGAAGACGGCCATCTGATGCTTTATCCTGTACGGTTTTCATCAGCAGCATCGAGCCAGAGATAGGCTGCTGCCTGTTTCTTCATTACACTCCACGTGTTCCCTGGGGCTTGTGCGAGCCCTGCAGAAAGCTTGTCTGTAAGGGATATCCAGGTACTCGGAGCATAACCCATGCCACGGGACTCGTGCAAGCAGCGACCCCCCTTTAAACCGGGTTGCTTAGATAGCTACAGATTGGAAGTGGAAAATGGCTGAAATCTCGAGATTCCTCCTCAAACTCGGAAAGTTGGCTCTCTTCCTTGGGCCTTAGTTTCCCCATTGGTAATATGAAACACCTGAATATGTTGATAACAATTTCCTCTACCTGCATGAAATTCTATGATTCTTGGCTGATTATATATTAGATTGCTTTCTGGTTGGTTTTTCCCCCCTACATGTAAACACATTTATCTTTGGCTTGAGGGATGAACTCATGGGCAATGACTTACATTTGATATCTAGAGAAGGCTCTCACTGGCTCTGAAGGCTTCTAAGGTGCCATGTTTTCCATGATTTGGTATTTTTCTCTGGAGGTGCACCTGTCACCACAGAATGGTCATTCTTTTTGGCTCCTAAGTACAAACCCAAGATTAGTGAAACCTGGGAATAGCTGCAGGCTCAGGTCTCTGAACGAAACTGCATCAAGCCCTTCTAGGGGCCTGTCTATTTCTAATCATGCCTGTTTGTTGCTGGGGAGCATAAACACGGATTCCTCAGCTCATGGCCACTCCTGCCAAGGCTACGGGATTGCTATCAGAGTGTTAAACACTGAGTGGGCAATAGTCTGGTCAGAACCTGGGGACATGATGGTTTTTCAGAAGAGAGGCATCATGTGCAGTCACTCTCTAGAATGCGGGATGACATCTGGCTCGAAGGCCAGAGTCAATCTATCTCCCACTCCTGTAAGGGGCGTCACATTCCTGCACCAAAGAACCATACTGCAGACCATGACAGCCACGAAGCATGGCAGTTCTGAAAAATGCCAAAACATTACTACCCAATCCTTACCACCCAAACGAAGTAAGTGAACCTCCAGTCAGCAAGGTATTCTCTCCAAATGGTTCTCAAGGTTTGATCTGTTCCTCTTGGACAGTAAGAAAATGATCGTTTCATTGGCTCCTACACATCCTTAAACAGGCATGTTTTCTGCCAAGCCCTTCAGCCTGGCACTGAGTCCTAGGCAGGGCCATGGAGGTCAAGAGGGAGCTGAGAATTTCATTGCCCCCGAAGACAGGAAGAGAAACTACAGAAACTGTCCAGGAAAGACTGGACAACAATTTGTTCCAGTGTGTGTGTTCTGAAACATCTTCTCTGGACCCAAACCCATTCTCAGGGGCCCCGTGGCCTGCTTTGGGGCCCCGTGGCCTGCTTTGATCTTTTTAATGGAAGCACTTTAAGACTTGGGGTGTGCATATTTAACTATTTAAATTTTCCCGACCTCTGAAAACACCCAGGCAGCTGTTAGTGGTGCACTGGCTGAGTTCTCAAGCTAATGGGCCCCGAAGCTTCTCCACCTCTCCATTGGTTGGTCCACCAGTCGTCACAGCTTTTGAAGATATTCTCTCAGATTCAGCTGTTGCAATGAGGAGTTCTCCTGTTTTTTTCAGTGTCTAATGAATGCTATTGTTCCTTCAAAATGTACAAATACGTGGTACTGTTTCTGAGTACAGTAAACCTGGATATAAACATAATTCCCTTACTATTACTTAGTAGTATTACTGAGAATTGATACAATACTAACTGGACATATATCACAAGCAAAATAGTTTAGTTATTGAATTAGCTCACACAGTTTTGGTATCTGAACTATCAAATACCTTGTCTTTTTGTTTGTTTGTTTGTTTGTTTGTTTTGTTTTTTGAGACAGGGTTTCTCTGTGTAGTTTTTGATGCCTGTCCTGGATCTCACTCTGTAGACCAGGCTGGCCTCGAACTCACAGAGATCCACCTGGCTCTGCCTCCCAAGTGCTGGGATTAAAGGCGTGTGCCACTACTGCCCGGCATTCGTCTATTTTTTGGTTGTTTGTTTTTAACAGGGTATTTGTTTACCCAGGGGTCAAGTGATCTTGCTGTATCAGCCTCCTGAGTGCTGGCACCACAGACACAGTGGCTCTTTGTCTCTCTTAACTGTGGGTGAGGAACCATGCACTCACTATTAGAGAGGCTCAGACTGAGCTTTTTACATGCTTCTTTTCATTGTTGTTTCTTTTGCTATGGTATACAGTAGGATTAAAACAAATGAGGCTGACTGAGGCTTAATGACAGTTTGTCTTTACAGAAGAAGACTTAAGATTTTGTTTTCTTGCAAACAATACTTCATTCTATATCACTCAACACACACACAACACGGGAAACCTCACCCGGCCCAGACATGGACAGGATTGACAGATTGATAGCTCTTTCTTGATTACACACACACACACACACACACACACACACACACACACACACACACACATACACACACACACACATACACAAATGCACACACACGTGCACATACACAAATGCACACACACAGGTGTTTCAGGCTCACTGCTGAAATGGGAAGCACAGCCTTGTGTTTTAAGTCAAGATATTATTTTAATCATCCCCACTGTCACTTAATGCCAGAGTTGTTCTAAAAGCACTTTGCATCTCTCTATATGAAATCAAATAATTCTTGAATTCTTCTCAAATCTAAAGTGGATACCATCCCACTAGAAATCATACCTTCCAGTTTTGGAGCTAGGCCAGATACATCAAAACATTTTCTTTTAACCGATATAGAGTCCAACTAATGTACAGGTGCCTCTGGCCTCAGTGCATCATGTGGAAGAGATGATGGGACAGGGGAAGTATTCCAGGCTGGATGCTTCTGGTCTTGGGTTCCTTCAAAGTCTCTTTACCAAAAGGTGAAATGTCAAATGAGAAAGCACAGTTCTTGAAAAGTCAGCCATGGTCTTCCAGCCATACCAAGTACACTTGACCTTTGCCTAGCTGGTGTGAAGCTCCCTGAAGGAGGAGCGAGGGACGGAGTTCTTCCATTCTCACAGCACCATGTCTTGTTTCTCACACAGTTCCCATCTGTAACCACAGATTCCAAATGATCAGCAAATAACAATTGTAATTAGTAAAATAAATTTATCCTGAACATAATCACATGTAGAAACAAGTGTATTGTTATTTCTCTCTCTCTCTCTCTCTCTCTCTCTCTCTCTCTCTCTATATATATATATATATATATATATATATATATATATATATATATATATATATATATATTTATTACACGGCTGTTGGTTACTACAATGGGACTGTCACTTACTGCACTGTTACAGGTATCTTGCCATGCTGGTCACTGTTGTGGTTCACAGGTGTCACAGCCTGGTAGGACTGACTTGCTTCCCTCCCTTTGCAGCTGGCTTAGTAGTTTCTGGTACCGTGGAAGTCACTGGGGAAGAGGCTTTCAGGTGAGGTGCAGCTCAGATCATCCAACTGCTGTGTCCTAACTATATGGTGTCCTAAGCAGTCAGACTTGCCTTCAACCTCGGAAAAGCAACCAAGAGCAACAGTCTATTATTTGGGAGTCGCTTGAACTACTTTGACAAGCCATTCAAAGGAAGTTTCTCATGCCTGGTGCTGGGGTTGGTTCTTGTGGGAAAGACTGTCAAGTGGCATGACTTCTTTTAAGCTCTCTCTGTGTGTAGATGCACACACATGCACACACACACATATAACATATAATTTTACTTTAATATTCCTTGAGGCTTTACCAAACAACCTTGGAGTTATTTGTCCCTCCCCCACACCTTCTGTATAGACCACACCCCCAGTTGGAGACCTCTGCCCATTTTTCCATTTTCCAATTTGTATCACCAGTATCCTACTATTCTCCTCCCAACCCCCAACCCCCATCTATGATCCTTTTATACTTTCCTGGTTTCTGTGGCTACTCCATGTTGTATATTCATATATACCTTGGAGCTAGGACCTGGAGATGAGCGAAAACAGGTGGTGTTTCTCTGAGTCTGGGTTACCTCACTAAATATAGTATTTTCTAGGTCCACCCATTCATGATTACATTTTTCTTTAGCACTGAATGGTATCCCATTGTATATATGTACCACATTTTCATTACCCATTTATTTGTTGGAGGACATTTAGGCTGGTTCTATTTCCTAGCTATTGTGAATACAGCAGCATTGAACAATGCCGAGCAAGTTACCTGTGGAATAAGATGCTGAGTACCTTGGGCATATGCAAACAAGTGGTATTGCTGGGTCAAAAGACAGACGTCTTTTTTAATTTTTTGAGGATTATCCACACTGATTTCCAGAGTGGCTGCACTGATTTTTATTCCCACTAATAGTGAATGAGAGTTGCTCTTTCCCACAACTTGACAGAAACTGTCCGTGGTTTTGTTGATCTTGGCCATTCTGAGATGAAATCTCAAAAGCTGTTTTAAATGCTAAAACTGATGGACATTTTTGATGTATTTCATAGACATTTTTATTCTATCAAGAACTCTCTGTTTAGATCTCTAGCCCATTTGGTTCCTTGATTCTATTTTTTTAGCTCTTTGTATATTCTGGATATTAATCCTGTCAGATGTATTGCTAGAAAACAAATCTCTCCATCTGTAGGTCTCTTCACTTGTTTCCTCAGCTGTACAGCAGCTTTTTAGTTTTATGAGGTCCCACCTGTCAATTGTTAGCTATAATTTTTGGGCAAATGAAGTCCAATTTATTAAGCCCTTTCCTACACCTAGATCGTGTAGGTGTCTTCTTCTAGCATTTTTGGTGTTTTGGGTTTAAAATTGGGGTCTCTGATCAACTTGGAGATAATTTCTGCACAGGGTGGTAGGTGCAAGTTTAATTTCATTTTTCTGCATCTGGACATCCAGTTTCCCTAGCACCAATTATTGAAGATTTTTTTTTCTCTTGTGCATGTTTTTTGTCTGTTAAATATGAGATGGTTGTACTCATGTTTGGGCCTTCCATTTCAAAACATGTCTGTTTTGTGCCAGTACTATATTGTTTTTGTTTCTATAGCTCTATTAATGTATCTTGAACTCTGTAATGGCAATCCCTCCAGTATTCATTCTGTTCAAGATTGCTTTGGCTGTAAAGGATCTTTTCTGGTTCCATATAAATTTTAGGATTTTTTTTCTATTTCTATAAAGAATGTTATAGACATTTTGATTAAGATTGCATTAAATCTATAAATTGCTTTTGGTAGGATGGTTATTTTCACAGTATCATTTCTACTCTAGTGTTTATTTTCTCAATCTTCAAGTTATTTAAAGTTTTCATTGTAGATCTTTTGCCTCCTTAGTGAGGCTTAATTCAAGATATTTTACTGTCTTTGATGCTGTTGTAAATGGGAATGTGTCCATGACCTCTTTTTCAGTGTGCTTGTTGTTGGTGTATAGAAAGCTACTAATTTTTTTAAGTTGATCTTGTACCCTACGGTTTTGCTGAAAGTGTTTTGTTTCTAGTTTTCTGGTGGAACTTTTTGGGATCACTTATATGTATCATATTGTTTTCAAAAAAATGTATTTATTGGTTTATGTATGTTGAAGTAACCCTGCACTTCAGGGATAAAGTCAACTTGATTGTGGTGATCTTGATGCACCTGTATTCTGTTTGAGATTTTTCTCCCTCCTCTGTCTTTACCTAGTTTGGGTATTAGAATAAAACTAACAACAAATTGGGGATTGGTCCTTCTATTTATAGTTTTTGAATAATTTAAGAAGTACTGGTTGTAGTTCTTTGAAAATCAGGTATAATTCTGTTGCAAATATGTTTGGGCCTGAGGGTTTTTTTGTTTGTTTGTTTGGTTGGTTGGTTGGTTTGGTTTAGTTTGGTTTGGTTTGTTTTAGACAAAAGGCTTTTTATTACTGTTTCAATCTCTTGTCTTATGGGTCTGTTTAGGTTGTTAATCTCAGTTTAACTTTGGTAATTTGGATGAGCCAAGAAACTCAACCATGTATTTCCGGTTTTCCAGTTTACAGGGTTTTAAGGTTTTGCTGTTTCTTTGGAGTTCACTGTTCTATTTTCCTGCTCATTTCTGATTCTGTTAGCTTTTTTCCCTTTTGGTTAGGTGGACCAAAGGTCCATTCTCTTGTTTTTCTTCTCAAAGAACCAGCTCTGAGACTTACAGATTCTTTGAAACTTTGTTTCAGTTTTATTAATTTGTACTTTGTTATTATTTGTTGCCCTCTATTGGGTTTGGGCTTGGTTTGTTCTTGTTTTTTCCAAATTCTTGAGTTGCATCTAAGTCATTTATTACTACTCTCTGATTTTTTTTTAATGGTAGGTACTTAGAGCTATAAACTTCCCTCTTAGAAGTGTGTCCCAAAAGCTTTGTTGTATTGTGTTTTTATTTTCATTTGGCTCCAGAATATTTTTCTTTCCTGACTTCTTGAACCCATTCATGATTCAATAAAGGGTTAATATCCTTCTTAGTTTAATTTGCTGTTGATTTTAAATTTTATTGCATAATGGTTGGCTAGGATACATGGATTTCAATTTTACTGTATTTATTAAGGTTTGTGGTGGTATTGTGTTCCCCAAAATATTGTGCACCCTAATAAGTTTATCTGGGGTCAGAGGACAGCCACTAGATACAAAGGCTAGAAAATGGTGGCACTCACACCTTTAATCCTAGCATTCCGGAGGCAGAAATCCCTCTGGATCTCTGTGAGTTCGAGGCCACATTGGAAATGGCCAGGCATGGTGACACACGCCTTTAATCCCAGAAAGCGAGCCTTTAATCTCAGGGAGTGATGGTAGAAAGCAGAAAGGTATATAAGGCATGAGGACCAGGAACTAGAAGCTTTTGGCTGGTTAAGCTTTTAGGCTTTTGAGCAACACAGTTCAGCTGAGATCCATTCTGGATGAAGACTCAGAGGCTTCCAGTCTGAGGAAACAGGATCAGCTGAGGAACTGGCAAAGTGAGATAGCTGTGGCTTGCTCTGTATCTCTGATCTTCCAGCTTCACCCCAATAACTGGCCTCGGGTTTGATTTTATTAATAAGAACTTTTAAGATTCATGCTTCAAAGGTTTGTTTTGTGTGCTGGCATGTGGTCTATTTTAGAGAAGTTTCTATGTACTGTTGAATATATATGTGTTAGTGTCTGGGTGGAATATTCTGCAGATGTGTTAGGTCTATTTGATATGTTATTTAAGTCGGAGGTTTCTGTATTTTTTTGTCCAGATGACCTATTAGAAAATGTGGGGTGTTTAAATAATGTACTATTACTGGATATATGTTAATCTGTGTCTTTATCTCCATTAGTTGCTATGAAATTAGGTATACTGGAATTGGGTACACATATGCTTAGTGTTGAACTACTTTTTGATTAACTTGATTAGAATGAGGTGCCTTTGTCTCTCCTGATGCCTTTAGTTTGAAGTCTATTTTTGTCAGATACTAGGATGGCAATTCCAGCTTGCTTCTTGATTCCATCTGCTTGAAATAAAAATATTTTTTTTTCTTTTTTTCCCTTTAAAGTGGCATGTGCCCATCTTTAAAACTAAAGTGAGTTTCTTGTAGACAACAGACAGATGGAGTTTTCTTATTTTTCTTAATCCATCTAGATTATTTGGGGATGGTAGTGGAGGGTCTCACTATGTAGCTCCAACTGGCCTGGAACTTGCTACATAGACCAGGCTGGTCTTGAACTCATAAAGATACATCTGGCTCTGTGTCCTGTGCCACCATGCCCAGCTAGCCTGTGTCTTTTAACTGAAGAGTTGAGGCCATTCACATTTGGAGTTACTATTGAAAGTTTTGTGTGTATTGTGGTCATTTTGTTACTATTTTGCAGTTTTGTGATTTGTATTTCATTTAATTGTTTTGTTTTTCTTTGTAAAGTTGCTTTGACTGAGTTTATTCCTCTTTTCAATGTAAAATATAGCTTCCATTACTCTGTTTAGCATTTTCATTGTTGGGTAGGAACCTTTTAGGCTGTTTGTATCATTAAAAGTTTTTATTTCTCCTTCAACTATGGCATATAGTTTTGCTAGGTAGTAGTCTAGGGTGGCAGTTGTGGTCTTTTAGAACTTGGAGTTCAGTGTTCCAAACTCTCCTGGCTTTCGGTTTCCATTGAGAAATTAGGTGTTGTTCTCTGGTGGGTTTTTCTTTCTATGTGACTTGTATTTTCTTTTGTAGCTTTCAACGTATTTTCCTTATTCTGTATATTTAAGTGTTTTAACTATGATTGCTATAGGATGTTTCTTTTTTGGTCTTGTCTAGTTAAGAGTTCTGTGTGTTTCTTAGATCTAGTCAATGCCATTGACCTGGGATTCTTTCTCATCTATACTTGTAATTCGAACGGTCTTAGGGGTTATCTCCTATTTCTTGCATATTCCTTTCCTATGCTTAATTTTTTTAATATTTTTTGCTTACTTGATAAAGGTCCTGTGGTGGTTTGAATGAGAATGGCCCGCATGGGTTCATATGTTTGAGTAGCTGGACTCCAGCTGGTGGAACAGTTTGGAAAGGGTTAGGAGGTGTGGGCTTGTTGGAGGTGTGTCACGTGGGCAGGTTTTGAGACTCCAAAAGCTTCCCACCCCCCTCAGGGTGCTCTCTGCTTCTAGTCTGTGGACTGGCATGTGTGCTCTCCACTTGTGCTCCGGCAGCATGCCTGCATGCCTGCAGCCTGCTGCCACTGTGGCAATGAATTTCTATCCCTCTGCAACCCAAGTTCCAACCGAACACTTCTTAAGTACTCTTGGTCATGGTGCTTCATCCAGCACCAGAAGAGTGATGGAAACATTTGTTTTATCTTTGGGTCTTGATAGTCTATCTTCCGCCAGACTCATTCTACTTATAAGGCTTCCCCCAAGTCTTCTCATTGGGATATTGAGTTTTTCAATTCCATCTTCCTTTCTATCTATTAAATCCAGCTTTCAAATATTGAATTATATCTATCATTTCATTCAGCCATGTATTTGTTTTTTTCTTGAACATCACTCAGGTGTTTATTATTTTTCTTTTGGAGGTTCAGTCAAGTGTTTATTTCTGTCTTCTTTCAATTTCTTGAATTCTTTGATAAGAGTTTCATTGGACCTGACATTCATCTAGGCAGTAGAGAACACTTCTTCAGGACTAGCAAGTTTGATGGAAGACATACTGTTTTTGTTTTTGTGATTTGACCTGGGAATGTGGACTTCTTTCTCTGCATATCTGATATGATAATCTGGGCTTCCTTCGATTTGGGGGCCAATGAAAGAGATGTGTAACCTGAGCTGGGCCAGGTAAAGCTGGTGGATGAGCTGTTTAATTGAAGCTGGCTGGTAAATACAATATAGCTCTCAAACCATGGGTCTGGAGCTAGGGCTGAGGGTATTAGATACGACAGTGTGCCAAGGAAATGACACAAGAGGAAAGGAGAGTTCACCGGGAAGAATGGCTCTCTAACAAAGCAGGTTGAAAGGCCACTAATCTGGAGCTAGTCCTGGGGGTATGGAGACTGCCACAGGCAGGGAGGGAATGGAGACAGGAAAGAGGGATGGAAAAGGGAAGAAGTGACTTACCCAACAAGGGCAGCTCACAAACAAAGAGTAGGCTGCCAGGCCATGGGTCTGGAGCTCGGCTGGTGGGTTTGCGGACAGTGTCAGGTCAGGGAAACAAAGCAAAGGGAAGAAGTGACTTACCCAGCACAGGGCGTTCACAGACCATCCCTGTGTTCTGAAAGCTTATGATGGCTGATCTTGGCTGTCACTGTAACATACCTGGGAAGAACAACCTCAATTGAAGAACTGCCTCCATCAGAGTGGTATGTGGGCATGTCTGCAGGGCAGTTCTTGATTGCTAATACCAAGTCCTCTGGGCAGTGCCATCCCCAGACAAGGTTCAGTGAAGCAAGCATCCGCTCAGCTCTCAATTTCCATCTCACTAGAAGTGCGTCTTGTATACATGATGTTCCACAGATAATGTGTGAATGAATCAACAGCTTAAGGGCTTATAATTTCTCTAATAGTTAATCATTTTATTAAAATTAACTCTTAAAAACAGTGTCAAAGAATGCCAGACCAGTCTACTTAAATAGGCCAATTAAAATAAAACTCTAACAGATAACATTTCTTTTACACATGTATTTCACAGCATGAGTACCACATTGCCATCAGAGAAAGGTGCTTTATACCATTATGTTTCACTATTTACCACGTAGGCATCAAACATTCTCATTACATGATGAGACAATTTGCTGGTAAACACTTAAACACATACAGACACTGGTTTCAATATTGCAACATACTTTTGGTCATAATGAAGGAAATACATCAAAATATGACATTGGCTAATATTTTACAAGCAAATAATATTTAACTCTGCATAGTTTATACAAGAGGCTGTGGCAATAAATAATATCACCAATCTCATCAACTGGCCACAAAAAGCCTAACATTCATTTAATTGATATGAAATGGTCTACTGGTGTAGTTTCAACATAGCCTTAAATATGCCTTATTAACCTTAATTAAATACATGAAAAGAAAAAGTACTAAACTGGACTAAGAAGGTATGTTTTGCTTAACTACAAATACGCATGTCTAACATATTACATTCCTGACATAAAGGCAAATATTTTAATAGAAAAACTAGCAGTCCAAAAAATGTCAATGTGCAAATCGTGAGGAAAACATTGCATTTCAATTTGCACTCATTTGCAAGTTACAGTACTAGCTCGGTATAAACACGACCAGGAAAACTATTCAGCTGGAAGAATGAGACTGACTGGGCACAGCTCCACAGTTAACAAGTGCTTCTGGTGGTCTAGAGCGTCTAACACCTCAGGACTATCCTTCATTCAACAAAGGAGGCATGCTTCATCCATGATGGGAACAGGAAGAAAAACCTGAATCAGCAATGTTTTCTTCCTCAATTTGGTATAAAGGCCCTGTTCATTATTTTAACTTACTGTCAGCTAACCTCAAGTGTTTCTGAATCAGCTTTGTTACATGATGTAAAGAATAGCTTCCCTTCATACAATACAAGGTTGATTTTTTTTTAATGTGTCAGTGCTATGACAAGGTACATGCACTCTACCAACCTGGGGAGGCAACGCTCAGGTAGAGTAAAGCCCAGCTTGCATCAGATTCAAATTCCACAGAGATTCTCTGATTATTTTCAAGGTGTTAACAGTGTCTTGGAAAGCAGAACTGGCTAATTCTTGCATTACCTCTTTTAACTGAGAGGTATATCAAAGTAAACCCCCAGTCTTTCAAACTACAGAATGTCAAGAATTCTATTAGGGATGTTAAAAGCACTAGGCAGAACCCTGGTTTTCAGTGTGCCATCTGCACCACAGGAAAACAGTCGATTGTCCTGGCTGATGTCAATCTGCATGACTCCAGCTCCAATGTTCCGGAATATGGACTGCTTAGCATGTTCATTCTTAAATGAATGAATTAGGCCATGACCTGTCAATCTCCACACCTAATTTAAAAAGAAAATAAAAATGGTCAGTCATTAAAATGAGAGACCCAAAATAAAAGTATGGCCCTCACTTCTGTTCCTTGGCCTAACTAATTACCAAAGTCCAATTTCCTGCTGACTGCTGCTTTCCTAACAGTCGGTATAAACACTACCAGGAAAAATATTCAGCTGGAAAGAATGAGAATGACCATCACTCACAAAAAGCACAGCCTATCCTTAGACTTACTGCTTTTTCTTCCAAATTTCTCTCTTCACATTCTGTTATAGTTTTACATTTCACACACACACACACACACACACACACACACACACACACACACACACATATATATCTCACCAATTCAACCAAATATTTAATCTAATAAAATGTTTCCATGTGAAGCTAGGTCTAGTGCAAAATGAAAGTAATATGGTACTACCTCACTTACCTGGAAACATTCCCTCAGTTATGAGTACCAAGGACAGAGATAGAGAAAAGGAAGAAAATCCCAAGGTATCAAATAAATTTGGTCAAATGTATCCATGTGTTAATTAAACCCACCCACTAGGGACTAGTGGTAGACCTTGTTAGTGAGTGTTTGCCTAGCATCATGAAGTTCTGAGCTCAAATCTTCATCATTAGAAAACAAAAAAACCTCGAACATTTTACTCAAAACAAGTCCCTTTTATTACTATTTTGTGATGCTAGGGATGGAACCCAGAACCTTGCACATGTAAGCAGGTTTTCTACCACTGAGTTGCACTCCAGCCCCTTCCAGATTCACAGCAATAATAACCTGAGAGTCCAGTGAATTTGATTATTAGCTGGATTTCCAAAGAAGAATGCTTTAGAAAGAGCCATACAGAAGTAAATTAGGGCTAGGTGGGGCTGGCATGTCAAGGGCATCCAGTACTCGACAAGGCTTTACTTCAATGCCTCCATTTCAGACTACAGGGGTCGTGTTTTCTCTTTCCTAGCAGTCTGGACAACAGGAAAAGATTAGCATAGTTCATTCCCATCTCCTGTGCTTACTTACTTTTATATTGCCTTCGGCAGAACCTGTAGTGAAGTACTCCTCACAGGGGTCCAGAGCTAAAGCTTTAATAGCTGAGTCATGTGCCTGGAAGGTGTGCATTAGCTGTCTCTGTCTAATGTCAAAGATGCAGATGTAACCTTTCCTGCCTCCAGAGATCAGAAGCTGTTGTTTGGGGGCGTACTGGAGTACCGTGGCACCGTGGTCATGACATGTGAAACCTGGAAAGAGAAAAACACCAGGAGACTTTCCCCAAACAACATCCAGCTTTTGGTTCTGATGCTTAAACCCACATTTAAAAATACAGGAGTTAATAGTGCACTTTTTCCATTCCAAGTGTTATGACTTGTTTAGAAAGTATCTCCCAACAGGTTCATGTGTTGAGGATTTGTCCCCAGATACCAGGGGCAGGAATCCAAGCACTAAGAGATGACAGCCACAGGGGCCCTGGCTTCAGCTCTTGATTCTACAGGGGAAGGTTCCTAATTTGACAGCATTACTGGGACACTGGAGGGTGGGCCTGGCTACAGGAATACATCACTGGAGGCAGGTTTCCTTTGGACCGTATTTTGTATGGCCTTTCCTTTTGCTCTGCTTCCTGTCTACCTGGAGGAGTGGGGGGGGGGGTGCCTCATCACATGTTCTCTGCTGTGATGTTTTACCTCCTCACAGGCCAGCAGACCATGAAGAGAGGCCTCTGGGACCCTGAACCACAACCAACTCTTCTTCCTTTAGTTGTTTCTGTCAGATATTCTGCACAGCCACAGAAGGACAATCAGGAAAACTAAAGAACATCCATCTTTTTTTTTTTTTTTTTTTTGGTTTTTTCAAGACAGGGTTTCTCTGTGTAGCTTTGCGCCTTTCCTGGGACTCACTTGGTAGCCCAGGCTAGCCTCGAACTCACAGAGATCCGCCTGCCTCTGCCTCCCCAGTGCTGGGATTAAAGGCGTGCGCCACCACCGCCCGGCATGAACATCCATCTTTTAAGTCATGGAATTCCTGAAACCCTAAAATTATACTCATCAGATCAACATGAAACATGAACAGAAAAAACGTGTTTAAAACCAAGTCCCAAAATCTGTGCCTCATACAAAGTATGGAGAAGCATCATCTATGGGACTAGCACACTGACTCTCACTAATGTGCACCGCACGCACATTAATTTCGAGTGTTTCTAAGAGCACGGAGAAGCAGAAGGGGAACCCATCCTCAGTGGTGCGCTCACTCGCCTCATCACCACCCAGCAGCACGGACCCACAGGATGCTGTCCTCATCCAAAGATCCCTGTGACTAAGAACTCTCAACCTCATGCACCTGAGTACTTCAGTCACGAGCTAAGGAGCTGTCCTTCGGCTACAGTCTGGACACGTGTCTCCAGATGTTTCTGCTCATGGCACCACTAGGTGGTAGCAGCACTCATGGAAGGAAGGGAGGTAACTCCATGAAGAGGATCCCAATTCTTCTCCCCTCTGCTTCCTGGAGGTGGCAGGGAGAGCAGCCGCCTCCACCTCATACTCCCTCAGTGAGTACTTCTCACCAGACTCCAAGGACAATCAAGCAGGGGCTGAACCTGTTAGCTGAAATAAACCTCTTCTTTCTATACACAGTCTTCCACATCAACCCACGAGCAAACACTGGGTTCATGAAGTCAAGTCAAACCTCGAGAGCATTCCTTCATAATGTGTCAAAAATCACATCTTAACTCACCATGAATGAGGCTGTTTCCAGGTGATATTAATGTGTCCCAGAGGCATACATTTCTTTTAAAGAAATAACAAAGTACATCAGAAACAATTCATCTAAAACCATTAATAAGGACAAATTTTGTCAAGAAAAATATTTGTACTTGTTTGAGATTTCCAACTAGAGTGAGGGTGGTCTCTCTTCTAAGAGTTTACCTTTCCCAAACTAGGATCAGCTTGTTTCCTAAGGTGATGATGTCCCTGTCAGCACACCCCCAGCCCACCTCTTCCTGTTACCCTGCTGCAGAACAGGGAAATGACTTCCTCAGTAGAAGGGTACTTTCTATATCCCGGGGCAGGAATCACTTCAAGGGAATGGGCACTATTCATAGCATGCAGCTAATGAAAACAGTGTGAGGGGGAAATGCAAAGAATCATGACTATAGCATGCCAAATACTTGTTACTTCTAAAGAACTTTATAAACAGAGCTTTGAAAAGACTACATCACTTCAGCATAGAAATGATAAATGTTTCTATAGACTACATTAGGAGAAATTTTTGTTTTGTTTCCTTCTGATAAGGAAAGCCATTGCAAGGATTGTAAAACATTTAAAAAAAATTCCTTGGATTAAAAAAAAAAAAACCTACTAAAAGAAATCCTTACTTTTTAGGAAAAATAGCTTATGCCTAAAATTTTATTCTTTTCTTTGTTTCTGTCAACCTACCTATTGTCATTGGACTGTCCAGATGTTGCAACTAGACTTGAAGAGGTGATAAATGCAAAGTCACTTGTGGCCTTACTGTGGCACTGCCAACTCTAGGGACCAAAACAGAACCAATGTTATCTAAAACTCCAGTAGCAACTGAAAGAATACAAATACTGTCCCACCAACGGCATGCGAGACTCAGAGTGAGATTATGTATTTTTAAATTTTACTTTTCCTTTTTGTTGACTTTGATACAGGTTCTTGATAGGATCTCGAGCTGCTTCAAACTCATGATCCTCAACTTCCCAAGTGATGGACCACCACACCCAACAACAACAGTGTTTTAAACTCCATCTGGATGGAGGAAGAGTGCTGCAGGTCCACACTGTGGGGTGGCCTGAGAGCCAGCCTCCTCCAGACTAAACAGCCTAACTCACTCTTCTTTAGAACGCAGACGTGCACTGTGTGCTTAGTACTCAGAACCTGCAGGCCACAGTGCACCTAGAGGCCACACAACCAGCTTTCCCTTCTTCCTAAGTAGAAGATAAGGCACAGCACTTTACAGAATTTCTAATGTGCACAAAGAACAAAGAAGTCAGTATGAATTAGGTGTGACTGCCTCTCCCCATTTCTAATCCTCCCATTTCTTTTAGGTTAGTATTTATTTTTTGAGACTATAAAGTATTAAAAGTTGTAACGATATGACCTCACAAATAAATTTTTTTCCTATTGGAGGAAGCATTATGTTTGTAATCATGTTCCTAATTCTCAGGACAAATTGCAAGAGTTAAATAGTTTAAAATTATCTTTCATGTTAGAAAGTCTTAAACTATTTGAGAATTCAGTGAAATTAAAAATAAATCTACGTAAGTCTCTGAAACTTCTAAGCTCTTTTCTTTCCTTTTTATTTTTTGTTTTTGTTTGTTTGTTTGTTTTTTGAGACAGGGCTTCTCTGCATAACAATCCTGGCTGTTCTGGAACTTGCTTTGTAGACCAGGCTGGCCTTGAAATCACAGAGATCCACAAGCCTCTGTCTCCCAAGTGCTGGGATCAAAGGTGTGAGCCACCACACCTGACAACTTCTAAGCTCTTAATTAAAATAGTTTACCAAAAAGATTCAGTCTAGAGTTTAAAAAAAGTGATAGCAAGAGGATACAGATATTTGCAGATTACTTTGATAATATCCAGTAATTTAAAACTTAGAACTAGTTGGTAGATACACTGAATTAAAGGTTATATTCTTTAATCAGGCACAGCAGCTTCTGTATACCTTTAATCCCAGCACTCAGGAGGCAGAATCAGACAGATCTCTGAGTTTGAGGCCAGGCTGTCAACAGAGCACGTTCCAAGACAGCCAACAGCTACATAGAAAGACCCTGTCTCAAAAAAACAATTAAGCCGGGCGGTGGTGGTGCACACCTTTAATCCCAGCACTCAGGAGGCAGAGGCAGGCGGATCTCTGTGAGTTTGAGGCCAGCCTGGTCTATGGAGCAAGATCCAGGAAAGGCGCAAAGCTACACAGAAAAACCCTGTCTAGAAAAAAAAAATTATAGTTTTTGGATTATAAGAAAAGAACAGGGCACTATAGTATATGCACTAACAGACACAATGATGGGTGTCTATAGCATCAGCTACTTGGAAGGCTGAGGCAGGAAGATCATCATTTGAGCCTAAGATTCAAAGGTCAACCTGGGCTGCAGCAAGACTCTACCCCAAACTAAACAGATGAACTTACTAAAGACATCTGATTAGATGAAGAGCACAGACAGTTTTAGTGCTGACAACCGTGAATAACTTGATAAACTAATAGTCTAAATCATAGCGAACAGTAACCTGAGGAGTAATCTCTACCTTGTCCACCTAACACAGGCTGTGCTGTAAGAGACGTAGTCAAGTTAACGTTGTAGTCTAGATACCAAAATCTACCTTTGCCACCTTTGTGCTCTCTATGGCCACCCAAGCTCTGCCAATCACAAACACACTTTTTGAAGTAGTCCTGAACAAAGCCTAAAAGCCTAAAACTGCCCTAAAGACTCCTAAGAAGTTCCAGCAATGTGGGAAACTGTCCACCAAGCCAAGTGTGTTCCTTTCCTGCTCTATCAGGTGATGAGAACAGAAATTTCAAAGTGAGGGCCCAAATGGAAGATGCTGGCCAGGGTATTTACAAATAAACAGGACACCAGGGTAGGAACAAATATGGCTGGTCCTATAATAATTAATAAAAAGTAAACAAAATTATTCCAAAATAAATAAATAAACAGGACATCATTCTGCACGAGCTGATCAGACTGAAGGCAAAACATGATTACTTGCATTTCTTAGAAGACATGGCAGTATGCAGGTATTTAACACAATATGGATAAATGTGTAAAGTACCCTTTTAGGACTAGAGTATAATTTGGTAAGAAGGAAAAATTCTGAAGGAAATTAGTGCTCAGAACCTATTTGAATCTTAATTATACTTAACAAAATCCTACAACTAAAATTTAGTCATCATGAATAAAAACATTGTATTTTAAAAAGAATTGTTTCCAATAAGGACAAAAGTACCATTAAAAAGGTATCCTGACTTGAGCTGTACACAGGGAAAATCCATGATTGCCCTTTAAGGTAAAAAGCAAAAGTTGTTTGCTGTTGTTTGGTAATTTCTGTCTCAACTGAGGCAAGATGGATAGCTCATGCTGGGCAGAACCGTCATTTTCCCACAGAAGCACTACTGAGATCCCCGTTAGAAGCAGACACTTCATCTGTAACACTATGTTCTCTGCATGCGCTCTGGGAACGTGAGGGGCACTTACCATGTAAGGTTTAGGATTCGATGCAGTTTGGTTGACTTGCCAGATACTCAGAAAACCCTCTCCATCTGCAACCCCACACTGTAAGAAGAGCATTAACATCAAACACAGACTCAGACTCACTGCCAGAGGGCAGATCAACCTCGAGATGGGAGACTTGTGGGACCCCCCTTCACAGAGCGTCCTACGGCTGTGGCCCACTGTGCTTCCCACAGTCTGAGCACCCTGCCTTCCCCTCCATCTTCTAAGTGTGCTCCACACCCGCCTACTGCCCTCCCCTAAGCCTCCGCAACACAGGGAGGGAGAAACTGGGTGTCACTAAGACTCCAGCAAGCTGGGGGATGCTAACAGCACGTGGGGCAGAGGTAGTTTTCTTTCACACAGGGCTGAAATGAATGACTGGATAAATGACTGCACTAAGTTTTGTGAATCTTTGTCTCTACTGTAAGAAAAAAGGCCACATAAACAGAATCCAATAAACTGACTGCTCAGTTCAACCCCAGGGTCATTAAAACTTTTGACAGAGTTTTAATCAGTATTTCATCCTCAGCATGCACCACTAACTCCCAGGAACGAACCTTGTTGCCTTGTGAGTTGAAATACAATCTAGTAACTCTTGCGTTGCCAGCTTGACGGAAACAGACAAGCTGCTGAGGTCGTGTCCATTCAAACATCCGGACACTGCCATCCTGGGCACCTGTGAGATCTAAACACAGAAGGTGGGGAGTAAGACACTCAAGACTTTCAATAATTCCCATTCAAATGAAAAAGTCACTCAAAACCCTTAGATGACAAATAAACTACTCACAGTACTGATGGACAGGGTGTGAAGTCATTCTCTTCACATTGTGGAGGTTCCTTTTCATGAGCTTTAAAAGGAGGAAAAGGGATTTACTCTGTACTTGGTCCAGAAGGGACGAGGAAGAACAAGCATCAGAGTAGTTCTCATGTCATTCAACCTCCTGAAAAACTAACTGAGATATACCCTGCTGAGGATTCTGGAACGTTTAACATACATTTGTGTGAACATTGTGTGAACTTACAGGTCCTACAGCCCTGCCCTGTGAAGACGTTACAAACTGCTTCATCTAGGGACTAAGGGACTCTCTTCCAACTGCCCCCTCCCCAAGAACTATCAGATCTAGCTATGTAGCCCAGGCTAGCCTCAAATTTGCAATCTTCCCACCTCAGCCTTCTGCATGTGATGATTACAAGCATGAACCACTGCACCCAGCTGGTATCCAGATTCTTCAGAGCAGAGCATGAAAGACTAGAGCTCCTTCAACTAGTGACCAAGAAGAATTAATCTTCAGTAATCTGAGGCAATTTTCCAATATAAATAGACATGAACCCCTCTTTGACTTTGCTTTACCATTCTGTGTCTCAGTTTGTTCACCTATAAAATGATACTGGAGGATAGTAACATCCATTCCAAACTGTGGTTGATATGTGAAAAGATCATTCACTAGCGAAACTCAAAGTCAATCAGTTATTCTCATCTTTAGGATCACTTCTATGCCAAGTAACTTCAATGTACTGCTTGAGGAACCCATACCCAGAAACCACATGTGTCTAGAAAGAAGACATACCACAGTAGCTCCCGTGCTGGTCTGCCCACTGCCGAGCCATGGCAGAGATGGGGGCGGATGCACCTGGCTCGTAGAATGGGAGGCTGTACCAGGCTGATACAGGGTTGTGGTGGATCCTCGATAATCAATATCATCTGAACTGTGGAAAACCATAGCATGTTACTCTGGAAGTTTTGTTCTCTCAACACAAATCCAATTAGAGATTTTATACAACCAGAAAAGATTCTCTTTAATGTTTTTTTCTGAGAATACAGATTTAGTAAGGGTTTACTTTTTTGTTTTGTTTTTGGTTTTTGTTTTTCAAGACAGGGTTTCTCTGTGTGACGGCTCTGGCTGTCCTGGAGCTTGATTTGTAGACAAGGCTATAACTCACAGAGTGTGCCACAACTGCCTGGTACTTTTTTTTTTTTCATAGTTTTTTTTCTTTGGTAGTTAAACTATTTTAAAAAATAGATTTAAATATCCATTGATTAAAAACTTAGGCACAGATCTGGGCAGTGGTAGCACACACATACACAGTCTAATGTATTATTTATCTCTGTGAGCAGATTTATTGCTACAAAATTAGACCAAGTGTTTGTTTTAGAGTGTTTTAACCCTCTGCGAGGATTTATACACAGCCAACGGTTGATGGGATAGGGAGAGACATTTTCTTCAAGTGGTACAGCACTGGTAAGGTGCCAGTGGTCCTATAAAAACCATAATGAAATCCAACAGGTCACAAACACACACACAAAAGACAGGAAAGGTGAAGGGGAGCTAGCTGAGAAAATGAAAGAGTATCAGTTGGGAGCAGAGAGGGACAAAGAGCCTAATAATAACATGATTAAAATATATTATGTGTATGTGTGAGAACAACATAATAAAAACTTTTAAAAAAGTATTCAGCACGCTGGGCGGTGGTGGCGCACGACTTTAATCCCAGCACTCGGGAGGCAGAGCCAGGCAGATCTCTGTGAGTTCGAGGCTAGCCCGGTCTACAGAGCAAGATCCAGAACAGGCACCAAAACTACACAGAGAAACCCTGTCTCAAAAAACTAAAAAGTATTTAGCACAAATTTTATTTTGATTAAACATAAGTATTAAGTGACCTCTTTCACACAGGTAGCCCATATATCAAATTATTTTATTTTACACTTATTTATTTGCTTGGTTTTTATTTTTGTGTATGTGTGGTCTATGTGTTTTCAGCTATACGGACCTATGGAAGGTTGAAGTCAGGTGCCTTCCTCAATTGCTCTCCACTGTATTCTTTAGAGGCAGTAAACGGAGCACCACATTTCTGCCAGGCTGCATGGCCAGCAAGCCCCTGGACCCACCTCTCACTGTTTTGCCAGTGCCAGTGTTATAGGTACTTGCTACTCAGTTTTGGATGGGTCCTGGGGATCCAGATTCAGGTTCTCATGATTATGCAGCAAACAGTTTACCAACAGAGCTCTCTCTAGTTCCTTTATTTGCTTGTTTTTAGACAAGGTCTTGCTATGCAGCCTAGACTGGCCTTGAACTTGAGATACTCTTTTATCTGACTCTCCCAAGTGCCAGAATTACAGGTATGAACCACCATGTCCAACTACCCCTGCCCTCCTGCCCTCTTGCCCTCCCGCCCTCCCACCCCAGACGCAACTGAACCCAGGACTCCTGAATGCTAAATAGGGGCTCTGAGCTACAGCCCTAACCCCAAATTATATTTTTAAGGAAATAAGAAATATGATTTTAAAGCTTTGTTAAAGCTTTTCGTAAAAGCTTTAAAGCTTTTCTTAAGGCCTAAGGTCCTACTACTTAGGAGTTCAATTTCATGCTCTGCTTCATGGTGGGCTGCAGAATAGTCAGGGCAACTGAGACACTGTCTTAAAAATCCAAAAACAAATAGGAAAAAAAAATCTTAAAATAAAAAAATCTTAAAATATTAATTTCATCACATAAAAGTGTGAATGTAAGCTGAGGGTGGCACTATGTACTATATTACATGGTTCTATCCACTCTAAACTGTGACTAAAGCCTGGCTATAGACTAACAAAAGGATAAACATGGGAAGCAGGCCCCCAGGGTACCGTCCTAAGACATAAAATTCCTGACTGGAGAAAAGCAACAAAAGACAAACATGTAGGGAAAGCCAAAAGTTAAAAAGTGCTGCAAAACTCTTCAGATGACAACTAAAGTTGTTGACATTTTTATCTGCAGAGATACTTCATCAAGTGATAAGCAACATTGCAGAATTCATGAGACCAATTCAATTAGTCTAAAAATTTATGCATACTATTTTTCTACTTTCATTATCTAGATCAGTTAAATTTACTGACTACTACATACATTTCCTTGGGGTTAAATGTCAAAGTGGCAGTTTTAAACCTTAGACCTTCATAGCAGACATTATTCTGGTTTAAATATTATGAAAAGTTTAATGGGAAAATTATGAGTAATTTATAAATTTTAATATTAGCAAAGACCTTCTACTGTCCACTAAACCCATTAGGTTTGTTTCTTGCACAGCTGAAGAGAGGTGTATCTTTCTTAGCCCAACAATTTAGCACGCACTGGCTGAAGACAATGGTATTTATAATTAGTCACGAGACACACCTTTTAGATTCTCTATCATATTCTTCTCCAATCCATATATATGACTGACAGGCCAGCAGAGAAGTGACATCAAGTTCTTGAACATCATGTGTTGAAGCCAAAACAATTTCATTACAGTTTGCCTATAAAGCAAAGGCAGACAATGATTTGGGCAATTTCACCAAAAATCAGCACATTGTTGACACTGACTACAATTTTTACCTTATTAATAGAAAATGCCATGATCATGTCAGATTCCTTATGAATGACCTTTGCCTTCCCTCCTGGATAGCCCAGATCAGCTTCGACCTACAAAACATTGCTGAGGGTTAGCTGTTGCTCCGTGACTCCACACAGACACACACACACACCCACAGGATTACAGCTGGGTAAGAAGAAAATGTAGCAGCAGCAGGAAGAGGGAGTGGGGGAGCATTAGTGTGTGGGGAATTAGTTGTGGAAATCTGCTCTCATGCTCTGAAGCTCTGTAATCAAACACCCGAATTCTGAAGAATCCCAATGTGAATGCATAGTAATGATTACAAAAGATGGCCAAAATTTTTCAAAATTTACATA
Source organism: Peromyscus maniculatus bairdii (assembly GCF_049852395.1). Taxonomy (NCBI): domain Eukaryota; kingdom Metazoa; phylum Chordata; class Mammalia; order Rodentia; family Cricetidae; genus Peromyscus; species Peromyscus maniculatus. Next base: position 51,465,386 of record NC_134858.1, read on the forward strand.
TTCATTTTAGCTCTTCCAAATATGCACAAATATTCTGTAATAAGTGTGTGTGTGTGTGAGAGAGAGAGAGAGAGGAAGAGAGAGAGAGAGAGAGAGAGAGAGAGAGAGAGAGAGAGAGAGAGAGAGAGAGAGAGAGAGAAAGGCATAAGCGAAGGACAGAGTAGGCCATGGAACAGGGAGACAGGGAGAGCCCAGGAAGATGAAGGACAAAAGAATGAAGACTTGTCAGAAGAAGGAGAGGTGTCTGGAGAATCTGAGACAAACGGGAAGCAAGAGAAGGAGAGCCAAGAAGAAAGACCAGCTGTGTTTAAAACAGACTCAAAAATGGAACAGCAGTGGAGATGAGAACAAGAAAGAGCAGAGCAGAGCAGAGCAGAGCTAGACACAGGTGGCTCCTCCCTCTGCTCCGGGCGCTGTGAGCAGCAAGTTCTCTTCCTCAGCTGGGCAGCCACAGTTAGCACGAGAGAGGAGGGTTAGCTCCGAGAACAGTGCAAAGTGAGCCCCGGAGACGCGCAGGGGAGACTACCTTGACATGGCAATCTTCTGCTACGGAGTTGTGTTTGACCTGCTCCACATGTTCTTCTACAGACTACATAACACCACACCGTCACAAACGCAAAACACATGCATAAAACAAATCATAGAGAGAATGAAAAATTTCAAGCTAGAATGGTTATCATACAAAGATGACAAAACTGACTTCAAAAAATCAAATTAGATAAAACAAAGTATCAGATGAACAAAGCAAAAGCAAAACAGGATAACTAAAATTACTCTATCATATACACATGAAAACAAAAACTATTTCAAAATAAAAATTTATTATTTATATACCATTTATGTAACTTAAAATTCTTCAAACTATAATCTCTAAAAATAAGACCTACTTCCTTTAATTTTGTGTTACATACATGTATATATAGATATATGTGCATGTGGTCACATGGAGGCCAGAATTCAATACCGAGTGTCTTCCTCAGTAGCTCGTCACCTTATTTTTTGAAAGAGGGCCTCTCACTGAATCTGGAGCTCATCAACTACCAGCCAGCAAACTTCCTGGATCCAGCTGTCTCTGCCTCCCCAGTTCTGGGTGTGGAGATATGCTGCTGCATATGGACTTTCCCTGGGGACTGGGGAGTCTGACCTATGTCCTTACACTTGCAGAGGGACTGACTTATGCCTGAGCCATCTCTCCAGTTATATCCTTAGTTCCTGCCCCCGCCCCTGTTTATTTTTGTATGTCTAAGGTTTGAAGGACTGAACCCACGGCTTCACACTGCTTTCATTCTTACTTATTAACAAATCTGAATAATCATGTAATCAGAAATTATTCTCCTTGTAAATAAATGTTTGCGAGGATGAGACACAGGAAAGAGAGCACACTTGTTGGCACCCTGCTTGACAAGTCCTAGGAGAGGTACAACTGGAAATGTCCCTCTACTACGGGAACCTCAGAAGACATGATCAGAGCCTGAATCTTCTCCCCAGTGTTCCTGATGTGACAATTTCCATTCAAATTCTCTGACCCTCCTTTGAGGACCACTTTTGGGGGGGGCGGTTTGCAGCAATGAAGCCTGGTAACAATGAAGCACCCAGGGAAACACGGGGATTCTTCTATTCTAAGAGTGGTTAACTCAGTGAAAGTCAGTCACTGAAGATCGCTTGCTAAGTCAACTAGTTGGTTTGACACATTTATTGATTTGACAAAAGCTTGATTTGTGGAATATTTTTTCTTTAACTTGATAAATAAAGCTATCTTCTTATAATATGTCAAAAAATTCAAATGTTTTAGAATTAGCCAACATGTCAGCTTTTGTTTTTAAATTTTTTATTTATGTGTGTATATATATATATATATATATATATATATATATATATGTATGTATGTATGTATGTGTTTTTCAGTGTGTATATACCACATGTGTGGGGGTGACCTTAGAGGCCAGAGACAGTGTCAGATCCCCTGGAGTAGGAGGTAGAGGCAGTTGTGAGCTGCCAGACACAGGAGCTAGGAACAGACCTCAGGTCCTCTGCAAGAGTAGCCAGTGCTCTTAACTGCTGAGTGTGTTCTCTCTCCCTCTCTTTCTCTCTCAAAGATTTTTTTTAAAGGATTTTACTAATCAATTTACCAAATTTGTTGATCACCAAAATCCTACTCCCAAACCTACAGAGATAAAGCACACCTGTTGGAGATGTTATTTCTGGGCCTAGTGATCAGTTTTTAATCTTAAAAGACTTAATATCCTAAATTCTTTTCTCAAAGAAAACGTAGTTTCAACAGATCTGTACTTTTTGATACAGCAGCCATGTGGCTACTAAAAATTAAAGAAAACTGGACACTCAGTCCTATGGGCCACATTTCATGCTCAGTCACAGGGGACTGCAGGGCGGCACAGAGAGACTACACTGTAGCACAAATCCTAAATGGTCTTATAATAAAAACCCGGAGCCAGACATTGGGGTGAACACTGAAAGATCAGAGGAAACAAGCCACAGCCACTTCTCACCTCGCCAACTCCTCAACCGAAAGGAGGAGATCCTGTCTCTACAAATCCTCAGACTGAATGCCCCTTTAGTCCTCAGCTGAAAGGGCTCTGAACTCCTGTCTCCTCCCACCTGATATTCCTTTCTCTGCCCAGCCATATCACATCCTGTCTCAACCTTCCTAGTGTGGGGATTAAAGGCATGTGACTCCCAAATCCTGGGATTAAAGGTGTATACCACCAGTGCCTGGCTGTTTCTCTTTTAGGCTGGATGTAATTCAGGGTGGCTTTGAACTCACAGAGGTCCAGACGGATCTCTGCCTCCCGAGTGCTAGGATTAAAGGAGTGTGCCACCATTGCCTGACCTCTATGTTTAATCTAGTGGCTTGTTGTTCTCTGATCTTCAGGCAAATTTTATTTGTTAGAGTACAAACAAATTATCACCACACTACACAAGAAACACAAGACAAGAGAGTCACATCATCCAATGTACAAACGTCAAAAGGGAGATTGAGGAGAATCCTCTCATCCCAGCTCCACTGTATGTATTCTCTTCCTACAACCAATACTAAACTCAGACAGCAGTCTAGGAAGGAAGTGCCTGATTTATCTCTGCCCACTCTGGTGTTCACTGGGACCCTCCAGTGACATCACAGGTACTACCATGTACACAGATAACAATTGAACAAGAACAAGTGTGGTGGATGCTGTTGGCCTAGGTACAGGGAAAGCCTCAGCAGTTCTACACTTGACCTTGGGACGTTGCCCCATCTAGACTGTCCTCCATTTTCACCTTTTTAAATGAAATACAATTCATTTCTCTCACAGACTGCTTGCAAATCCTTCAATTGTGTCTGACACGGCTCTGTAAGCTCTGCAGTCTACCCACTGCCTCACAGAAGCCAGAGGCATGCAATGCTGAATAAAATGTCTTTCAAGGAAGAGATCCCTTGTCAGCACCTAAATAAATTCCTGATTCTTCCTGACTCATGCATGCATTACTAATATTGACTTAGGAATTACCATGTAAGACTAAACCTGCACCTTAATTTTTAAGGGTATTCATCCTTTATTTTGCTTTTGGCATTTCTCTAGTTTATTCTCTCAGAATTTTCTTAAAATTGTTATTTCAAAACCTGTTCATTGGTGTTGGAGAGATGGCTCAGCAATTAAGCATGCACACTGCTCTTGCAGAAGACCCATGTTCACTTCCCAGGACCCACATCAGGAGTTTGTAAACCACCTTAACTCCAGCTCCAGGGATCAGAAGCCCTCTTCAATTAAAAAAAGAAAAAGAAAAAAACTTGTTCATTTATAAATTAAAAATAGGTAGCATGCTTAAGGGACTATGTTATGTTTTAAATTACATATTTAAAGGATTACATCACAGAGTACAGCCATTTATATGTTAGGCTCTGGAAACCATTTACTGCAAAGTTATTATACGTGACAGTCCAACAGCATTTATTTAAAGGAATTACCAATTGCCACTTGAAGATGTGATTTATCATGGAACTTGCACTGTCTCATTGTTTTGAAATGGAAATAATCAAGTTTTATAAAAGCTCACTGCAGCTTGATAAGCTTTGGCTACTACTCAGGATGTCTAAAAAATAACAGAGAATAAATCATCCAAAAATAAACTTTCAAAATAAGTCAAGAACTAAAATTCAAATACATTAAAAAGAGAGACGAAAGAAAAATTACAACAGAAAAAAATTAATCTTGGAATACCTCACTTTGCTTTCTCTTCTTAGTAAAAATGTATCTAATAAATGTCTCCTGAAGAACTTCCTGTTTGACAAGGAAATGCCAGAGCCGTTTGACAGGAAGTGCAGACGCATCCCGAGATCTAGCAAGTGGACAAATGGTTGACAAACCAATCAGCTCACAGAAAACACAACTTTTGCAGACATTTGTTTTAAATCTTCCAAATGTGTTCAAAGAACACAGCTATAAGCTCAACAAACCTTATGATTTATTTCCCCCTTAATTTTAGTTTTCCTGAAAATAACTGCTTGATCTAGTAATCAATTTTCCAGTGACACTGAATGAACTGGGAGAGACAAATATCAAGAGATTCACTGTTTTCTTTTTAAATTACACTCTAGGCTTTCCAGATAGTAAAAGCACATTGATAAATATAAAGTAACAGACAGCATTTCTAACTGCTTAAGGATATTACCTTGTGAACACTACTCCTAAACATGGCTGGTTCAAAACTAAGCATGCAGCTAGATATGTTTAATCCGATTTAAATATTATATACTGTGTATATGCATCAAGGTATCACATACCAACCTATGAAAATATCATTTTTATGCATTGGTCAAAAATAATTTTTTGAAAGCATGCTGCTCATCAAAAGGGCTGAGGTGGGCAGATAGAACATCAAAATAACATAAAACCTTCTTTTTTCCTTTATGAAATTATCCACAAAAAGTCAGTAACACTGATTGCAATGTAGAATACTGTCAAATCTCCCCCAAAAGTAAGAAACACAGAAGATGATGAATGACTTTTTTCCTAACTACAAAAGTAATGTATCGCCAGCTAGGAGTCGTGGCGCATGCCTTAAATCCCAGCACTTGGGAGACAGAGGCAAGCAAATCTCTGTGAGTTTGAAGCCAGCCTGGTCTACAAGGCAATTTCCAGGACAGCCAGGGCTGTTATACAGAGAAACCCTGTCTCGAAAACCAAAACCAAAAGTACTGTATCTATAGAACACAGTGTCCTGTCTACACACTGCTGAAGACTGGCTGCATGTTCACAGTAAAGACTATTCTAAAGGCTACTCACATCCTCTGTCAAACTGTTTCCCAGAAAAGTCAAACCATGCTATACTACCACCAGGGTTCTAAGAAGTTTCTTACTTGAATGGAGTATTTTCAGGCTCCAACATTGCTTTGTTTCGAAGAAGAGCTGGTCCAGCTCCCACTGAGAGGTCAGTTGGGTATGTGTTGACATAGTTAGGGGGTGGACCTTCAAAGTGATCCATTTTCTCCTGCAGAATCTGTTCCCAATTCTCCAAGTTTTTAATGACAGCAATTCCTAATGGTGATGTCACAGGGAGCTCTAGAAGGTAAGAAAATCAGGTCAATACAAATCTGCAAAATCCAAACTCTTAGAGCCAAGACTTCTAAAAATAGACAGATTTGAACAGATCAATCATGTAAGACTATTCTTAAGTTTTAATCCTAATAATTTCAACAAAATGGAAGGCACTAAAATGAGCAGAGACAAATGTCCAGCTTTCCTGGTCTGGATTCTTACTCTTTCAGTCTTCTAGGCAGACTGTAGTTCTTTTTATTTATTTATTTATTTATTTATTTATTTATTTATTTATTTATTTATTTATTTATTTTATTTCAAAGATTTATTTGTTTATTATGTACACAGTGTCCTGTCTACACACAGCAAAAAAAAAAAAAGGGGGGGTACCAGATCTCATTACAGATGGTTGTGAGCCACCATGTGGTTGCTAGGAATTGAACTCAAGACCTCTGGAAGAGCAGTCAGTGCTCTTAACCTTTGAGCCATCTCTCCAACCCTAGACTGTAGTTCACGTATCAAATTGAAACCTCAGACTGGAGCCTGCAACAGAAGACTTTTCAAAATAGCTAATGCAATATTTTTAAAATATTAAATGTCCTTCTATATAGATTTTGAACATTAACTTAATAGTAATTTATTTTATTTAACAGCTTTGACTTTTATGGTGTTTTGAAAAGGAATGGCCCCCACAATCTCATGTGTTTGAATATTTGGTCCACAGGGAGTGGCAGTATTAGGAGGTGTGGCCTTGTTGGAGTAGGTGTGGCTTTGTTGGAGGAAATGTGTCACTAGTGGGTGGGCTTTGAGGTCTCAGAAGCTCAAGCCAGTTCATTTTTGCTGCCTGTGGATTAAGATGTAGATCTCTCAGCTCCTTCTCCAGCACCATGTCTGCCTGCATGCTGCTATGCTTCTCACCATGACAATAATAGACTAAAACTTCTAAAACTGTAAGCTCCAATTAAATGTTTTCCTTTATAAGAGCTGCTGTGGTCATAATGTCTCTTCACAGCAATAGAAATTCTAACTAAGACAACTTTCAAATTCCAAACTCACCAGAGAATTCTAATCCAACAATAGGAAAGAAATTCTTGATATTATAAAGTGCCAGCTTAACCATTGTCAAATGCAGAAGAGCCCAGCTGTTTGGGAAGAGAAAATAAAACAAAATAAACAAGAAAACTACTTATCAACCTAGAAACAGAGTCATAGAAAAGAGTAGTGACGCCCCTATCAACTGCTTGGCTGAATTTCAACCCAGAAAAGTGGCCTCTGACTTTTATTACACAAAAATGGCTTATTTATAGTCATTGAAAAATAAAATTTTAGGCAAGGTGTGGTAGTACACACCTTTAATCCCAACACTTGGAAGGCAGAGACAGGTGGATTTCTCTGAGTTCAAGTCCACCCTGATCTACATAGGAGAAGAAAAGAAGGGAGGGAGTGAGGAAGGAAGGGAAGAAAGGAAAGAAGGGAGGAAGGAAGAAAACTTTAACAATATCACATTTAGAATATAAGAAAATTATCTAGTAGAAAATATTTCTCATACAGTCACACAAAATGTAGTAGCATATCATTTATCGATGTGTTAAATTCTAAAAGCATGTTATATTTTTTTCCTCAATAAAATGTTAAGTTTTATAATGTTCATGGAAACTATTCTAGAAACTTACCTGAAAGGTAAAGAATTCCCAAAATATATCACTTTTAATATAAATTCATGGTAATATTATTTATTTATTCAAAAACAAATTTGAAAGCCAACATTGGTGGCAAATGCCTTTAATATCAGCACTCAGGAGGCAAAGGCAGGTGGAGTTTGAGGCCAGCCTGGTCTATATAGCAAGTTCTAGGCTAGCCAGAAATACATAGGTAAACTTTGTCTCAATTTTTAATTTTTAATTTTTGGGTTTTTGACTAGGCTGGCCTAGAATTCAGAGAGTTCTCTACCTACCTCTGCTGGGATTAAAGGTGTGAGTTACCTCATCTAGCTGCATAGAGTTATAAATAATATCAAGTTTTTCTGCAAAAGAAGGTCAAAAGAGGATGGGGGGCTTATTTACCTATAAGAATTAGGATCTTGGTGCTCCTGTATTTGTGTGTCTGAAAAAAAGGCATCATCTTCTTCATCGTCACTGTGAACACTTTCATCAGAATCATATATGACTCCACTATCAGACAAAGGAAGAAATGGCTGCAATAAAAGGCAAAGCCATTGGTAAATATGCAATTTCGTAACATTAAATACACTTTATATAGCACATATTTACAACATTTAAGTGCTTCTAAAGTATTTAAACATACAATTTTATTCTGATCTAAAACCGAATACATTAAGCTATGTCAATCTAAGTAAAACTTTCTTTAGTAGGTTCTAGATTTACAAAAGTCAAGATTACCAGGGGGGAAATATCTGAGATTCAATAGAATTGTGTAGAGGAAGATGAGTCTGAGCCTCACTTGATTCTACAGAGACAAGATAATTAAAACCTGAGAAAGAGTAGAGAGTTATAATTCTTGTTTTTTCTTCTCCTGTGTCTCTTTCCTCCACTCACGGGCCAGAGCCCAGATGTGTTTTTTTCTGGTGCTTTGGGCTTTCTTTTTCTTTCTCTGTGGCTCCCTACCTCCCTGTGGCAGACAAATAGCCTCATGGCTGCCCTCCATGCTTAACTCAAAGCATGGCTTTCTCTATCTCCCTCCTGCAAGCAGCTGCCAAGAACTTTTCTTTCCTGGAGTTTCTCTGCTAAACTCTAACAACACTGTCTGATCCCCTTGCTTTCCAGTCTGTTCTTAAATTCTTCTATTAGCGAGACGGCACCGATTTCCCTAGTAACATGTGGTGGCTCAGATTGGTCACTCCAAATGTCTAATACAGTGTGGTAACCATAACGGATTCCAAAGCAGTTTCTCTGAGGACGAACAGGTGACCAAATTCCAGGGCTTTAGAAGCCATCTAACTGAGCCCTCATACTGTGATTCCAGTCACTCCAAAGGCTATCACAGTGTTCATCACTCTCTAGTTCAGCCACAGGGAAGAAAACAAAAACAAACAAAAATAAACACCAAGAAAGAGCCCTTTGAGATCTTTGGCAGCAGTTAACTCTGCAGCTCACACACTATTGAGCCGGTATGATAATGAGTATTCAGAGACGGGTAATGCCTGGGGGGCACTCACCAACCTAAGACAGAGCACCCGTGTGGCCTGGGCAGGTGTCTCCATGACGGGTAAGGTGAACTGCTGACGTCCCATGTAACCCAAGTCAGAAGCTCATTTTTTAGTAAAAGAGGGACCTGTAGGGCCCTGGCCCCCGTTTTGGGTAACTGTTGCCTTGCTTGCTGACCTTGATATCCTCCCTATGCTAATTCCCTGCCAGGTTCCACCCTCCTGAATGCTTAAGGGAAGTTCCCTGTATGTATATCCTGCATAATGGGCATTAACAGCTTAGATGCAAGATTGTAAAACATCAGTAGTGAACTTCTGCCCTCCAGGGTTCTCCCATTGTGCTGTAAGCCTGTATTTAAGACCTCTTCCCTCCTTCAATAAACAGCATTTGACATTAAAAAAAAAAAAGAAAGAAAGAAAAGAAAAGAAGAATAGATTCTCCTGCAAGCTTATCAAACACTCCAATGAACTTTAATCTGGATGTTGTGAAATGTCCTTTGCTCTGCATACCCCTGGCTTTCTACTCAGATCTTACGTTAAGCTACTCTATGAACTTATGCCTGCTTCTAGACGGATGCAATCATTTCCTGTTTGAAGGGCTCCAATTTCATAACTTCTCTCTGATTCCTCTCTTGTCTTACTTCTCCATCACACCTCTGTCCAGGTGCCAGTCAAGGACTGCCTTTCCGCCCTATACCTGGTAGTTATAAAAATGGAACTACTGATACACTTTTGGCATCCCCCTAGAGAGTGTCACTGGAGGAGTACCCTAATTGCCACATCCTATGACCCACTCAGCTCAAAAAAACTAGGTAAGATTATGTAAGATTCACCACCACCACCACCACCACCACCACCATCACCACCACCACCACCACCAAAGACAAAGACAAAGACTAAGATACAGCAGCTAAATAAGATGTATGAATCTTATTTTGGATCCTAACTTGCAAACCCAACTATATAAAAACATTTAAGATACAAAGGAAAAGTGTAAATGGTGGATACTTGATGTCATTTAAAATAAGTTAATGTTAGTGTGGTTCTTTTTAAAATATGCTCTTTTGAGGTCTGGAGAGATGGCTCTGTGGTCAAGAGTACAAGCTGCTCTTCCAGAGGACCTGGGTTTGATTCCCAGTACCCACATGGTGGCTCACAACTACCTGCAATGCCATTTCCAGTAGATCCAACACCCTCTTTTGGCATCCTTGGACACTACATCATGTGCTACGCAGGCAAAACACCTATACACATACTTTTTTTTAAGTTGGGTGTGGTGGCCCACACCATTAAAAAAAATCTGCTCTTTGTTGTCTATTTTTTAAGGAAAGCACAGGCTGACCTCAAACTGGCACCCCCTTATTCCCACATTCCTAGTACCAGAGCAGGAATTACAATTGTTTGCCACCAAATCTAGCTTTAAAGCACTCTTTTTTAAAAATAATTCATGTATTTATTTTGTGTGGGTGTACGCATGTGTGTGGGCACACGTGGACTATACCACGCAGGGCGAGTCAAAAGGATAGCTAAAGGAGTTCTCTCCTCTCGCCATGCAGGTACCAAGGCTTGAACTGGTCACCAGGCTTTGCTGCAAGTGCCTTTTCCCAATGAGCCCTCCTACTGCCCTCCTCCAGAGCTTCTAACATGCAGATTGTGAAAAAAAAAATGATCATGTGTGCATGCATGCCATGGTCAGAGAACAGTGTGAGGAGTTAGCTGTCTTTCCTCTTCATGAGAACTCTAGGAAGTGAACTCGGGTATCCTGGCTAGTTGGTCTCTGAGCCATCTCGACAGCTCTAAAACTCTTTGTAAAAATTAAATATTGTTCAGGTATGAGGAGACATGCCTATAATCTGAGCATTTATGGGGTGGGAACAGGAGGACTGAGGCAAGTTAAAAGCCAGTCTACACAAGGCTATACAGCAAGACCTGTTATCCAAAAACAATAATTATTTATGAATGAAATCTTGTGAGGTCAAATTTGCTTCTAACCCCTCAATGGTAAATAAAGGTAAAACGAAATATTTTGTCCAATGAGTTGACAATTTTTGAAATTAAATAATAGATAAAGATTTAGAAATTTTTTTCCTTTTGCATATATTTGAAGTTTTCCATAACAGAAAAAGTTTAATGACAATTATTTGGGGGGGGTTGTTTTTGTTTGTTTGTTCACTGTTTGAGAAAGGGTCTCACTATGTATTCCTGACTGGCCTGTAACCAGCTATGCAGACCAGGCTGGCCTCCAACTCAGAGATCTGCCTGCTTCTGGAGTGCTGGGATTAAAAGTGTGCACTACCCCACATAGCTAGCTATCTGTTTTTAATGTTATAGAAATTGTTTGCCTTACATTAATTTTAAAAGCAAAATATAAAACTACATGTAATATTCCAATTATATATATTTTAAATAATAATCCTATTCTTTTTAATGCAGCCAGTCTCAAATTTGTAATTTTCCTGCCTCCACTCTTTGAGTGCTGGGAATATAAATATGCCATTTTCCTGGCATATTTTTTTCTTAATATGTTTTTGCATTTTCTAAATTCTTGTAACTTTGTATTAGTCATGAGAAATATCTTAAAATGAAAATAAACTAGCATATTACCATCTATAAATCTTAATGTCACTGTTTATATTAATGATGCCATGGGCTTTATAAATGGCAAGGAGAAATTTTTAATTAGAAAGGCGGGGCCCCAGAGTGCATTTCTCACAACTTCCTAAAGCCTGTTGATGCTGGTATTCTGGGATATACTTTGCAGACCACTAAATAACCAAAAATTCTAAGAGAGCAGCACAGTATACAAAGAAAACAGGAGGTTCAATGCCTCAAGAGTCTAAGAAAATCCAGGCGATGGTGCTCACGCCTTTAATCTCAGCACTTGGGAGGCAGAGCCAGGAAGATCTGAGTTCAAGCCCAGCCTGCTCTACATAGTGAATTCCAGGGCAGCCAGGGTTACTCAGAGAAACCCTGTCTCAAAAATAACAAACAAACAAACACAAACAGTAAGATACGAGGTCTTACTGGCATGCATAGCAGCAAGGTGACTAGAGTGTTAGCTCATACAAGAGAGGAATTATAAGCAAGAGCAAGAAATAAACTCTCCTGCACAGTGCAGAAAAGCAAGTGTTGTATTTGCATGCAACAATACTGTATGAGACAGGGCTAACATCCTGAATCATCATGAGTCCAATGATCATAAATACACTGATCTTTAGACCAATTTTCTCTGCTTTGGAGAAACAAAGATGTCATGTCACCTCCCCACAGCCTGATTAATCCTCCTCTGAATCCATGCTGATCATCAACAGGAAAGACTACAGAATAAACAAAATCCCCATCAATTTAAAAACATGAGTCTGTAATAAGTTAATAAACTGACTTCTAGTTTATATCCAGCTCCCAAATGATTTTAATTTCTTTCATCTATTATCATTTGATAATTGCTAAGTGTTCCAGGACTATTTGGTTTCTGGACTTGAAAGATTAAATTTTTAAACTGAGGTGACTAACCCAAAAGCTACTCCATCATTTGGCTGTGACACATACACAAGCGTCAATAAAACAGACACATTTAAAGCCTGCGCACTTCATACTCTTACCTTTGCAACAAAGTAATCCCACATACTAAGTTCAGGAGGAATAAATTTTTCTTTGTAAGATGGTCTTTCGGCAGGCACTGGTGGTGGGGTAGCATCCTTTACAGGCCTTCCAGGGACCAGCATTCTCATGTTAAATCTCCTTCGGTGTTTATCTATGTCTTCAGAAGGAACAGGAGGTGCTGAATGAGATTTAAAGGTCAGCATTAGTTTACAGACTTAACCTTTCTTCTGATCCTCCTCTTGCCATGCTACCTTCTAAACTAATTCTTTATATCAGAGCTTCTAAACTTTCCTGGCTACTGTGTATCAATATTCCATGGCAAAGAAGCAGGGGGACATCATCCCATGAAGTCACTTGCTAGACACACTATGGATGAAGTAATTCCTGTGAGATGTGGTAAGAGGAGCTGGGGAGACGGCTTGGCAGTTAAGAGCACTTTCTACTCTCACCGAGGCCCCAAATTTGGTTCCCAGAACCAATTTCAGGCAGCTACATGTAAGTTCAGCTCCTGGAGATCACACACACACACACACACACACACACACACACACACACACACACACACACACACACACACAAACACAAAATTATTTTTAAACCTGCATTAAAGAAATGGTATAATGTGTAAGTATTTACAAGAGTGACTGGGTGATTGTTTCAGACTATGGTTCAAGACTGATTCAAGATCTGGGTATAGTGAAGCACACTTTTAGTCCCAGCACTTGGGAGCCAGAAGGAGGAAGATCTCCAAGTTTGAGGCCAGCCTGGTCTACATAGTGAATTCCAGGACAGCCAGAGTTACATAGTGAGACTATGTCTCAAAAATTAAAAAAAAATAAATTTAAAAAAACATAACCGAAAAAACAAAACTGATTCAAGAACATGTAGAGTATAAGGGTATACAAAATATCTTTTTAAAATAGCAGAAGAACAATGGAAAAAGAGAAAAAGCAACCAACCAGAATAAATGGCCAAAGGAGTCTCTGTAAATGAGGGCTACTGCACTTGTGTAGACACCAGCTACAATGTGAGTAACAACAAGGCCAACATGCAGAATCAGACCAAATCCAGTCTGTGGCTAGGTGCTTACCTATGGGCAGTTCTCAATGAAGCTTCTTAAGCTAGTCCCATGTGTTTGGTTCATTAAGAGGAAGGTAGAAGATGGTGTAAGAAAGGTATGAACTAGTATGGTGAATGGTTAAAACCAGAGGAAGGATTATACATAAAGAAATATCAAAGTCATCTAAAAACTCCAACAGCAATGTTCTCAAAGCACATCCAAAATATTACGAACTTTCACCTGCTTGCATTATTTTTTTAAATCTTTTAAAATTAAGGTAGACGTGGTGGTGCACACCTTTAATCCCAGCACTGGGGAGGCAGAGAGGCAAGCAGATCTCTGTGAGTTTGAGGCTAGTCTGGTCTACAAAGCAAGTTCCAGGACAGCCAGAACTGTTACACAGAGAAATCCCCAAAAAAATTAAGATAGAATTTATGATATAAAACTGAGCTGGGCAATGGTATCATACATTTTTAATCCCAGTACTCTGGAGGCAGAGGCAGGGGGATCTCTGTGAGTTCAAGACCAGTCTGGTTTACAAAGTCAGTTCCAGGACAGCCAGGGCTACACAGAGAAATCCTGTCTTGAAAAACCAGGAGAAAAAAAAAGGTGTACGGCCAGTGACATTGACTACAATTCGAATGCTGTACAATGACCACCTCAACCTATTCAAGAGCACTGTCATCACAAGTGGAAACCACAGGCTCTTCTATCTCTGAATCTGTCTACTCTAGATATGTCACCCAGGCAGAGTTAATAACATGTATTCTATATGCTTGCTTTCTTTTGACCTAAGTCAAGGTTCATGAACATTATAGTATATATTAGTACTTCATTCCATTTTAGGCTGAGAAACACTCTACTGGATGCCACATTATAGTATATACTAGTACTTCATTCCATTTTAGACTGAGAAACACTCTACTGGATGCAAATATCACACTATTCATCTACTTGTTTTTTATTTATAAATATGCATTAGAAATTCTAATGGGTTTCTTTTTAAGATTTGTTTTTGTTTTTTAAATTTTTATATTTCACATGCATTGGTGTTTTGCCTGCATGTGTGTCTGTATGAGGGTGTCAGATCCCCTAGAACTGGAGTTACAGACTGCTGTGAACTGCATGTAGGTGCTGGGAATTGAGCCCAGGTCCTCTGGAAGAACAGCCAGCGTTCTTAACTGCCAAGCCATCTCTCCAGCCGCACCAATGGGTTTCATTATGACACTTTCAGACATATGTATAATGCATTGTGATTAATCACCCTCCATTACCATGTCCGCCTCCCACTCTGCTGATCCTCTTCCTCTTCTGCTTTCACGCCTTTTCTTTTTCCTTTTTTTTTTTTGACAGGGACTCACTATGTAGCCCTGGCTGGTGTGGAGCTCACTATATAGACCAAACTGGCCTCAGAGGCATAGATACACCTGCCTCTGACTCCCAAGTGGTGGGATTAAAGGCACGTACCACCACACCTGGCTTCATTTCTTTTTGTTTATGTGTGTGTACAATCCAATGAGTTTAATTAGGGCCGCTTGCATAAGCATGGGTTATTTATCCACTTACACTTGATGGCACCCCACATTTATCTTATAAAAGCATCTTTCCCAGGACCTCTACCTTTATTCTACTGCATAGCCGATTCTCCACAAAGTAGCTAGGGTGGCTCTTTAGAAAACCTACGACTGTCATTACTTAAAATCCTCCATCGTTCTCTCTCTTTCCATAGAGCAACAGCTGAGGTCTACAGTATGATCCACAAACCTAAATGGCCTTGTCCCCAGTTACTCCTCCACCCTCACCTTGAACACCACTCTCCCCATTGATGATAACTCTGATGGCTTCTTAGAAAAGGAAGTCAGTCTTCCCTCTGCTCATTGTTCCTTCCATCTGCCTACAGTGCTCTGATCCTGGACATCACAGACCTCCCTAGGGATATGCTGCAAATGCAACCTGATCAGATCCTATCTCCTCACCATCCTAACTGAAGCGGCCTATGCCCATTCCTCACCATTCTCTTCCCACTGTCCCTGCTTGTCTTGTTCTTGTCATACCCCAGAGACAGAACACTTCCTGAGAGAGAGCACGTTTAGGGGATGAGTGGATATAAAGATAAATGCATTCTCACAAGTGTTAAACACGGACGACTTAACGGAGAGCACTAGCACAAATAGGGAGGGAAGCTCAGTGGGAGAACACTTGCTTAATAAGCACCAAGCGCAGGCTTGATCCTCAGCACTGGAGGAAATATCTCCCACTTACCACAAACCAACAACAATGTGACTTGGGAGAAAACCTTTTACATTCCAAGTGCACTGCAATTGGGTGGGCTAAGGGAGGGCAGAAGCCACGGGAGCTGGTGAGTCACAACCTCACCAGCTACACTCAAGTGCAGGCACTGAGGACAGGCACAAGTGGGTCATGTGAACTCCTACTGTCGCTTGCTACTTGACTGTAAGACGACCACTCCTTTCCTGCACATGAATTAAGGTGCTTTCTGTGTTTTAAGAAAAAAAACCTTCCCTTCCCTTATCCCACAAGCTTAAAAAGTGGGATAAAAAATATATTCTTGCCATAATGAAGAAAATACACACGCACGCACGCACGCACGCACGCACAAATGCATGTGCACACACCCCTGGAATTTTTAACACCATATTTCCATGACCATCACTTTAATCTGAGGTCAACTGCTATGACAACTCTGGGGACTCCCTCACATCTCTAATGACCTCATTTCCTCTACACTGTCCCTCCCTCGCTGTTACCTTTACTGCTGTTTCTTTTTTATTCTCTTCAAACATGTCCTGGTTTTCCAACCTCAAAAATATTACTTCTATAAAAAGAAAGGTAAAAAAAATTCTAGCTTTACTCTAATTTTAGCTATTTATTATCCTAAAAAGAATTAATACATTCTTAAGATAAATAGCTAAGGCATTAAAAAATCTTATTTTAACTTTGGAAGTTATTTATCTTTATATACAGTATTTGTATCAGATTTATCTTACCTGCAATACTTTCTGATTGTCTCCGAGGCTTCACAACAAGTTTCACACCCCCTCCAAAAACAGCAGCCCACATTCGATTATTTAATGGGTGGGCTGCAAGCCGAAACAACTCATTGGAGGAATTTGTGGCAAGTGCATGAATCAGTAAACTTAAGTAAACAGCAACAACAGCTTCACACAACAGAACATTCAATTTTGGCTGGTCTTCATCTTGGGCAGAACTCAAGAGATTAATAAGTGAGCTCACACCTGTAACAGCATAGAGTGTCATAAAAACATTAGTATAAAGTACAAACAGAAAAAAGGTACACATATTTGCAGTTTAACTAAACTAAATACCTATTCCTATAAAATAGCATTTTTGTAATGTAAGTATAAATAATTAGGGGAATGGATTATAATCTATAGGATGAAGTAAGAGTCATTTATAGCCACAAAACTGATCAGTTATAGACTACAGAGGAAAAGACGAAGCTCTTCCTTACAGTAGCATTCCAACTCTATAGCTGCGGCAGTTTGAGTGAAATGGCTGGTGAGTGTGGCACTATTAGGAGGTGTGGTCTTGTTGGAGGAAGTGTGTCACTGGGGGGACTCTGAGGTTTCAGAAGCTCAAACCACGCCCACTGTCACTCTCTCTTCCTGCTGCCTGCCATTCTAGATGTAGACCTCTCAGCTATCTCCCCAGTACCATGTCTGCCTTAATGCCACCATGCTTCCTGCCATCACAATAATGGGCTGAACCTATGAACTGTAGGCTAGCCCCAATTAAATGTTTCCACTTATAAGAGTTGCTGTGATCATGGTATCTCTTCATGGCAATAAAACCCTAATTAAGACAACGGTGAAAGAGAAGAGAATTAGGAAGTCTCCATATAGTCATTCCACAATCTTTCTGACTCAGACAGTAATCAGCACTGTATGCTAAAACTGTGTGTTTTATTACTTTAAATATTACTAATTAATTATGAAGGAAGAAAAGCAGTAACTTTATAAAGGAAAACTGACAAAAACACCTTACCAAGCAATCAAGTTAATAACAAGTAACAGTAGGTGCCTCCAGACACTTTACAATGAAAAGGGCACATTTTTTTTTCAATTTCTCTCTCAAAAATAACCTGAATCTAACATTAAGTGAAAAATTAGAAAGGCCCCAATTTGAGGAGAATTCTTTTTTTTTTTTTTTTGGTTTTGGTTTTTCAAGACAGGGTTTCTCTGTGTAGCTTTGCACCTGTCCTGGACTAGCTCTGTAGACCAGGCTGGCCTTGAACTCACAGAGATCTGCCTGCCTTTGTCTCCTGAGTACTGGGATTAAAGGCGTGAGCCACCACCGCCTGGCGAGGAGAATTCTTTAAAACTGACCATATAGTCCACAATCTTCAAAAGTGTCAAGGTCGGGGAAGACAAAAAAGGAGGGGCCAGACACAGTGGTATTCGCTTGAGTCCAGCACTCAGGAAGCAGAGGCCGGACTGAGCCATCATGCCTAGCAAGACTACACCAAAACCCTCAAAATAGAAAAAAGGGAACAAATAAAAAGTGGAAGTGAGGGAGGAAGGAAGGGAAGGGAGGAAGGGGCGTGGAAAAAGGAAGAGGCTTTAGTTGTCATTCAAGGAGACTAAGGGGATTATCACAGCCAAATGTTCCGTTGGCCAACGTGATGACAGAGGAAGAGGTCTCAATTAGAAGACAACATACTCTATCAGCACTGAGATGTTAAATAGGTAACCACTCTGTTTATAGCTGAGAACATCTGTTCTTACATAAAAATACGCTGAAATATTTAACTGGAAAAGAGTATTCTGCCTACAACCAAACCCCAACTATTTGAGACAGAACAGCCTTAGCTATACACACAGAGAAAGCCAACAAGGAAGCCAGTTGCGGTGCGCACTCCTGAGCTCCCAGAGGCAGAGGGCCAAGGTCAGTTCAATGTCACTAGAAACTTTTGCTTAAATTAATTTTAAATACAACAGCATATGGACCCCCCCCCACACACACACACACAATAAATAAGTAAATGTAATTTCTTTTCATTACGAAAGGATTTGGAAGGAAAAGAAAACCACTCCCACCACAGCACACCACCGCTGAAATTCTCACCGGGCCACTGAGCAGGAGCCGAGTTTGGCGTGGCATGCTCTTCGATGCTCTCTGTCCTGAGTCGCCGTCGATCACTTAAAAGAAGGCCTTGATAAGCCATTGCTGTGAGCTGATTTCCTTCCGCCTGGCTGCTGGAACAAACAGGCACAGTTACTGCACTGGGAGAGGTAGTCAACGCTGCACTGAACATAAATCTATTCCAGATGATTGTAATAAATCAAAAGATTTTAACATCAAATTCACTTTTGCCATGAGAACTCATTTTAGAATGTTCTTGAAATTAGTTACAAATGTTTATTGATAATCTTTTAAAACAGAACATCTGTTCCTACTAACCTGGGCAGGTGATTTTAGTGCTTTTCAGGGGCTTCTTACTATTTTAAGACACTTCCTACGTGCACTCATTTTTTAAAGCTGGAGGTCACTGTAAGCTGGGGGGCGCAGCAGACAAAACCGTTCAGGGTCCGAGTTTATTGTATTGTTTAGCTCTGCAAAACTGCTTAATCTCAGCCATATATTCAGAAGGTGAGCTACAAACCAGGGAACTGTATCTGAGGAGTATCTAAGTCTAAGACCAATGCCCCTCAAAAATGATTCCCCTCTCTAAAGAGCTTTGTGGAAATGGGGGATAGAAAAGCAAAAGGCAGAGCTGGCTGCAAAGGATGAGTCACAGCTAAGCCTAAAAACCTACGTTTGAAGCAAGTCTCTGCAACCTCATTCGGTGCCATCTCAGCCAGTGACTGATAGCAAATAATTTATCTGTGGTCATTTGATGACCGTGTCAACTAAATCAAAAATTTCTTCCTTACTTATAATTTCAAACCTTTGAGTCATTTAAGTGTGGGCTAATTAGGATAAAAACAGAGTGCAAACCATTTTTGAGAGAGTAACTCCTTATTTTAAAATCAGATGTTCCCATAAAGGGTAGCTACCTTTGTAAGAAAAGAGTCTAGGCATATATTCATGCAGATATATTTCTATTAAAATTTTTTCAGTTATTAATGTATTTCATTTCAATCATTCCAAGTGATTCCATTTCTCACAACTTATGCTAGTCTAGTCATTAAAATGCAAAGTATAAACAGATATAGGCAATTTGATATTTAGAAAAACTCAAATCATTTTAATTGATATCACTTGGCTAGCATAGTAGTGTAGACCTGTAATCCCAGCTACTCAGGAAGATGAGACAGGAGGACCACAAGTTCAAGGCCTGCCTGAGCTACAGAGTGAGCTCCAGCTTGGAAAACTTGCTGCAGCCCTGTCTCTAAAAGCAGGGGTCTGGAGAATGTATAGCTCAGGGGTAGAACATGTCTGCACATCAGGCACAACAGCCTAGAGTTGATCCCCAGTACTGCTTAAACAAACAAACTGACACCATCAACTTCTACATCACACATAAAAGTATAAGTTAAATTAATAAATTTTAAGCATGTGTCTTTTTTCAAGAAATAGCTGTCTGTTTTTCAAGTTTTTTTTTTTCAACTGAAAATCAGTTAACCACATAAAAGCTGACCCAGTTTCAGAAACTGATCTCTGAGGGGAATAGGGATCTCTAGTATGAAACATTATGTACAATAAAAAAGACAGTAATTAGGATCACTCACATTACTGCTTGTCATAATCTATATTTCTCTTCTGTTACTAGGTGACATCTAAACTAACCAACTAATTATTCTTTTCTTTCTGGGTCTATTTTATCCATTAAAGTGCACATGTCGTTTATAGCAGGGGATTATTTTCAGCCCTAAGAACGCGAATCCTACAGAAGTCTGGAGTAGTTGAATGTGCTGCTGTATTAAAACTACTCGGGGTGGTTTATTTATTTTATTGTTTTTACCTGTAGCTATGACTGTCACATAGTGCTTGGTAAATTGAGGCAGAAAGTGATGCTGCTAGTGAATGAAGTGTGTGCACCTAAAACCAAAACAGCCACAGTTACAGTCGGTACTGACATTTCCATACAACAGCAATATCTTACAGTTAGCAAACACTGAGGAAACTAGCAACATCGTAAATAAAGCTGGATCCTACAGAAGACAACCCTACTCGTTTATCTTTACAGGCATGCCCAATAGCAAAGCTGACGCATTCGGACTGTCTTTATCAAATCCATACCTGCTGTGAGCCTGACGTTTAGCAGACCTGAGCAGACTAGTGCTGACGAGAGAGACTAGGTCTTGTCCTAAGCTACAACATCACCTTACACAGTGACATCAAAAGGGGAACTGCAGCCAACTCTGAACACAACTTTCAGAGCTTCTGTTTAAGCTTCGCCTTAGGAAATGACACAAGACTCCATCTTATCAGTAACACTGGCTGTTCAGGAAGTAAACCACGCACTGTGTGTAATGCTCATTTTCCAGAAAGCACTCAGTTAGCAGTCATAGGAAAGGGAAAGTCATACAAATTTGTTTTTAGAAAGTTTAAAAATTCTACATATAATATTTTAAACACACAGTTTAAACCCCACTTGAATCAATAATTTCAGACTCATAAATTTCTTAAAATTCAAAGGGACTTCAGAGGTAGTTCCATGTCTTTAAAAGCTTTATCCAAGCCAGGCAGTGGTGGCAATCCCAACACTTGGCACAGAAACTCTATCTTGGAAAAAAAAACAAAAACATGGAAATGGGGGGGGGGCTTATCCAAATTCTAAGGAAGGGAGCATTTTCCGACTTGCTTTTCTCTTTTTGATTTCTTAGCCTAACAAATAATGTAAGAAATCTCTACAAGAACGCCGACAGGGTTACTTCACGCTGTAGATTCGAAATCCCTAATAAGTTGACACGATAGGCAATCTGGATCCCTGAGAAGAGTCTCTCAACAGAGATCAAACATGCCAGTCAAAAGAGGGGTAAGGATAAGAACTTAGGAAGCAACTAGGCACGAGGTGCCGGACCTAGAATTAGACCTCGTGTACACAGCTGTGGAGTGGAGGCAGCTCCCACGGCCACCAAGCTCTGGGGACAGACTGGATTCATTAGTTAAGCACTCAGAGCAGGGTAGAGGGTTATCTAGGGCGGTAACTCTGTTCTGATGGCCTCTAATCTACGCACAGCCGCCAATCAACACAACCATCAGTGAACAAGGAGATTTTCTCAGGAGCCATTTCATTCAAGGAGTTTTCTCAGGTACCCCTCCCTCAACCTACATTTTCACATTTTCTTGACATAGGAACAAAAGTTATTAATATTTCTAGATTAGTAGTTCATCTGATAGAAGAGAAAACCTAAATGATTAAGTAGCAAGAATATTGTTTAGAAAATTAGTTTTATTACAAAAAGTATTTACCTGTTCTAATGGAAGACTATAGCCTTGCTAGAATTACGAATGTTACTTTTAAGCTGGGTGTGATGGCGCACACCTTTAATCCCAGCACTTGGGAAGCAGAGGCAGGTGGATCTCTGTGAGTTCGAGGCCAGCCTGGTCTACAGAGTGAGTTATGGGACAGTCAGGGCAACACAGTGAGACCCCATCTCAAAGAAAAAAAGAAAAGAAAAATGCAAAGGAAAGAGAAAAAGAATGCATCCTTCTAAATTGCACTCACTGCAGTCTGGAGCTCACTAGAAGTGAAACATTTCAACTCTCTGCCCTCAAACTGGAGCACATACAAGACATCGACCTTCCCAGTGTGTACAACAAATAGCCAGGAGGTCCCCATTACCTTGCCGTCCTCGACACTGGGATGTGGTGGTGTCTTCATCTGCACGATAGTGTAGAGAATGTCGTGGATGTGGTTGTTTAAGTAGAGCACGGGGTTCGCGATGACCGTCTTTGTCGACGCGATGCTTGCTGAAAGCAGAGGCAAGGTGGTCGGCAGCGGCAGCGGGGACTGGAGCTGCTTTACTGTCGTTTCCTGGAGGTGACAAAAAATTGATTTGTTTTTTCAAAACGTGAAAATGAAGGTTACCTGAAAGAATGCAGGTGGTAAGCACTTGACTAAAGCAGTATGTTCCTGGATGTCACTCATTTTACAAGCACTTACCCAGCACCTGTCTGTCCCAGAAGATATGGGGACAGCAGCCATACGCTCAAGTTTCTGACAGTGTACTTCTGTGCTGGTCAGTTTTGTCTACTTGACACACACTATCGTTAGCTGGGTGTGGGAGCCCACAGAGGTTTCCTAGTGAGATCTGAGCTTGCTTTACCAGTAGGGCTGCATAAGACAATGACTGGACTTGGTGTTTGACAGGGTCTACACTTGGTTATATCTAGCAAGGGGGAGGTCTTTTGTCTCATCCCTTGGTATTGTGATAAAAAGCCCTTTGGAATAAAGTTCTGGGCTGTTGGGTTGTGACCCAGGCCCTCCCAAGGCAATTCTATGTTTCTGTCTTTCCTCTGGTCCTCTAGGTATCTCTTTCTATCTAAATATTTCTCACTTCTCCCTCCTCAAGAGTACCCTGGGGAAAAAGTGGGAGTGGGAACCTCAATGAATCACCTCCATCATGATGAGCTGTAGGCAAGTCTGTGGGGCATTTTCTTGGTTACTGACTGGTGTGGAAGGTCCTAGCTCACAATGAGCAGTGCCACCCCTGGGCAGGTGGTCCTAGGTAGTATAAGAAAGTAGGCTGAGCAAACCATGAAGAGCAAACCAGAAAGCAGCACTCTCCATGGTTTCCACTTCAGTCTCCACTTGAGTTCCTGCCCTGGCTTCTCTTGATAATGAACTAACACCTGTACAACCAAGTAAACCCTGTCCTCCCCAAGTTGGTTTGATCAGTATTTATCCCAGCAACAGAGAAGTAAATTAGACCAACTTCTAGTTACTGAAGCCTTCACCTAAGAAAAGCTACACTGGACACAAACATGTGCCTTCTAGGACTACCGGAGCTGAACCCCAAGTTTACAGCTTTAACTGGAGAGCTGCTGAGATCACAAGGGATGCCATACCTGCTGCGACTCTTGCAGCAGAAATTTGAGTTCCATTCTCACTGAGGCCAGACCGCCACCCTGGGCCCCGTGAAGGCTACAGTAACTGAGAAACACTCTTAGGAGGTCCTGGTTTTTCTGCAGCCACAGCTTCCGTCTCTCCGCATGCTCCCGTTTGGCCTGCAATCTTCGTCTGTCTATTTGGTGGCGCTCATAGGAACCAATGTCTGGCTTGTCCACCATGGCTTCCTGGTCTAGAAGCTCACTCTCCACTTTTGAGTATGTTTTGCTGGAATACTCTTTAATAACTGACTCATGATTGCATATCTCATGCAAGGCAGCAATTTCCTTTTCAAGCCAATTGTAGAGCTGAAATCTGAGCTTTCCTCCATCTACTTCATAGCCTGTAGCCAAAGTTCTTAATTCAGTCATAAGGATCTTCAAACAAGCTCGGAACTTCAGCTGTTCAGCAATCACATCAACCTCAGTATCCCCTCCAGCAGAATCTTCTTCCTGAGGGGTCAGTGATGCCTTGTGGTCCTGCCCATCCTGCTTGGCATCTGTGCTCTTCATCACTAAGCCACCAGTGTCGTCCTCTTCTAAGGCACTGTCATGGTCTTCGCCCCAGTCGAGCTTCAGAGGCTCCTCCTCGACTGTGACGATTGGCTGGCTCCAGTCAAACTGGGAGGAAGTCACTGCTGACCAGGCAGCGCCAGAACGGCCATTAACGTCACTTGGTGCTTTGGATTCTGATGGCCCATTCTCCATCCCCTCAGAAAGCAAGTCAAGCTCATCTTTTTTTGCAGTTAAGGAAGATATTTTAGTTACCTTAGGAATTTTAGAAAGTACTTCAAGGGCTAAAACAGGGCATCCAACTTTAAAATGAGCATTAGCTGTGGTAAAAAATAATTTTCTTTCTATGAGGTTAATTTTATCGGCAATGTTTTTCTCAGTTTTGAGACCTAAAGTTGCCAAAGTTCCTTCAGGGGAAGCAAGATTTCTTCGAATAAGTAAAGGATGTGTTCGAAGGTAGTTGTAAAAACTGAACACCACGGGGTTACAAGATTTGATGATAACTGCAGAAAATAAACAGATAAAAATCACAAATTGCTGTTAATTTGAATATCTATTGAAAAATAATAAAATAAATTAGTATTAACCCAAAATAAAGGGCAATTAATATTATTATAAATAACTATTAACCCAGCATTCATTCATGCCATCATTAAATCTACGTAACTGAAACAAACGCTAGAGTGACATCCAAAGCACATGATGTCAAAGAAGATGCAGGAGGCGCACACAGGAACTCTGACCTAAGGAAGCGAAATGCAAGTGAAACGCCAACAATGGGTTTCCGCTTAAAAAAAAAGAGGAGGAGCGGGGAAAGAAGCCTGAGTTCTCTGAAAATACCTTGAAAAGTACACACACACACACACACACACACACACACACACACACACACACACACAATAGAAAAACTAAAGAAATGAAATGAATCTCAAATTGGTAGCATAGACACATAGAGATAAATTACAAAGTGACTTTCAAATAAGGATTTGGCTGTACATCTTTAGTAAGCTATACCCTAACAATAATAATATGAAAAGGTTTAGATTTTCTCAGTCACTATTCTATTGTGGAACATATAATTGTATCATGCAACTATTCCATGCATATAGAATAGCAAATAGCTATGTTAATACAATGAAAATCCAAGTCTTTCACTGTAATACACACGTCTGAAACCTACGAGGAACCTCACTTATACATGAACTAGACGGAAAGTGTGATCCCTTGCATTCTTAGGAAAGAAACAAGTCCTACATGCATCCATTCTAATGGCCTAGAGCAACGAGGACCAGACTGCAGTCCCTAACACTGTCCCCACTCACTGAAGCAGAATTCTTTGGAAGAATGATCATCTGGAGGTCTGAGCCAGAAAATACACAAGATGAGCCTGAATCATTTTGCCATATCAGAAAGCAAGGAAATTATCCAAAAATAATAGCAAAAGAAGTCAAAAAACTTGTCAGGATCTCCATAAAAACAAACTGCTAGTGACTGAACACAAGCATTAAAAACTTGGGAGTTCAAATAAAAGAAAATAAAAAGACTAACTGGTCACCTTTATAATGCTGAAGAGTGGGGAGATGGGGAGATGTGAGAAACCCTGGAAGCTCACAGGCCAGCTAGGGTGCTCTTCCAGGGGACCCAGGTTCAATTCCCAACATCCACATGGCAGTTCACAACTGTCTGCAATTCCAGTTCCAGAGGATTCAACTCATCCTTTTCACATCTTAGGATGCCAGTCAAGCATGTGATGCACATATAGAAGTGCAGGCAAAAAACAAAACAAAACAAAACAAAAAAAACCACCACTGTCCTCTCCTCCCTGTCCCCACTTCTTTGAAAAAAACTTGAAACTTTAAGGTGATTTTTAAAAAAGATTTAATTTGAAATAACAGCAAAGAAAAAACAACTGTGATCAGCTTAGTACTAATCAAATTATGGTGAAATGCAGACTTATTACAAATATGAAGTTACAATTTTTCATCATATGGCTTCTCAAATCCAGGGCTTGGTAGTGGACATCTGCAAGCCCAACACCAGAAGGCTATGGGAAGAGGGCTGTAAATGCAAGGATAGCCTGGGCAACACAGTGAGTTCCAGGCTACCCTAAAATACAAGGTTACGAGGTAACAAAACCACACCTCCACAAAAAAAAAAAAGGGTTCAGGAAAAAAGAAAAATAAATATGGTAATCATCTTTTCAAATATAGGAAAATAATATTCTACTGAGAATTTCACACATGCATACAATGTATTTTGACCATATTCACTTCCCACTCCAGCCCACTCTCTACTCTCTCCTAACTGCATGTCCTCTTTTTATTTTTCTTAAACAACCCACAGAGTCTAATCGGTGCTGCCCAAGTACATATGGGCATGGACTATCCCCTGGAGCATAGCTGGCCTGCCAGGGGTCACACCCTCAAAGAAAAAGAACTCTCCTTCTCCTAGAAGCCATTAATTTTTAAAAGATCTTCAGCTAGGGACGGAGTGAATGAGCCTCTCCCCTCCAAAACTTGCCTTATTCTTTAAAAGGTACTGGGAAACCCACAAAATCTACCTTGTTGCTCATCATCTTCCTTTGGTGTCTGTTCCAGTAATGTATCCAAGGCTCGGGTGTAATCTTTCATTACCCAATAGGCAAGACTACGCAGAAAAGGGTCAGCATGTAGTCTTTTGCAGTTGAATCCTGAGCCATCCTTTTGACAACCCAAAATTTTCTGATTCAAGATGGATATATAAGTGGATGAAGTCTCAAATTCAGATTCAAATAAACGGGCAATAACCATGGCTAGCTGAATATCTTCCATTTTTTCAAGACACACCTGAAATTTAAATATTAAGAAACATTTATCTTAGTGACAATTTAATTAGACATACATTATCCCATTGGTCCCCTGAAAATTGTCTATTTATGTTTCCATGGTATGGAGGGGCCCTGAGGCTGAGACTGTGAGATGGAGCTAGAGGGCTGCTGGGTAGAAGAGTGTCAAAGCAGGCAGACAGGTGAGCAGTCACAACCCAGGCACCTCCAGACTAGAAGGATGGTGCATGAGATGAGCACAAGACACAGCGTGTCAGTGTGATCTCGGTCTTAGGTCAACTGAAACAGCATTCATTGTTAAATAAAACACTACTTAAAATGTTTTGCACTCATAAGTGGATTCTAGATATAAAATAAAGAACAATCAGACCACAACCCACAGAACCATGGAGGATATATATATATATATCATGGAGGTCCCTAGGATGACTGTGGCTTATAATAAATTTCGGTTTTACTCAATTACTGAGCAAACCTCAATGAAACATCTCACTATTAAGATAAGAATACATACTCCATCAAGCTGATAATAGAAAATAAATTAATTTTAAATAATAAAAAATAAAAAGAAAAGAAAAATTTGAAATATTAAACAAACAAACATTTTACTAAAGTTAAAAAAAGGGAGAACTAGGGACTCATCATTCCTCTCCACATTCTATTCTTTCCCTTGTTTTATATATTTTAAATTTTTTTATTGGTGGATTCTGCCGGAGTTTATCGGTGGATTCTGCTGGAGGATCCGATGCAGATAAGCACTGGAGGGCTCCTGTTCCAAATCACCCTCTGGAGCAATGGAAGGATCTTTCTACTAGCATGTGGAGGAGACCCCATCTAGTGTTGGTGTGGCCCCGGAGTTTGGTTTATGTCTTTCCTCAGGACAATGAGGTTCCTCTTTGGATTCCTGAGCACTGAACCCACCCTGTGGATGCTGCTGAAGCTCAACATGACAGAGACCTAATGGGTCTTCATGAAAAAATTTACCCTTCTGATGCCAATCGAGATTGAAAGCCCAATATGGCCAGCTTTGGCAAGCATTAATGTAAGCCTAGGAACTGTGGCCATGAGATTGGATTCTCCAGAAGAGCTGCCAGCTAAAGTCATGCTGGGATCAAGAAAAATGGGCCTTGGCGGTTCGTGTTCCTGGAGTTGTATCCATGCCAGTGGATGTCCACACAATCCAGAAGAGAATTTGACATTGCTGCTGCCACTGTTGCTGTTGTAACAATGGCACACACTGCGGCTACTGTTTCTGGGATTACCATTTCATAATTGCTTACTACAGCTAGCACAGTGGAGACCCTGACAACAAAAGTAGCTACTACAGTTAGTTAATCTTTCATTCTATTGGGCATGATAAATTTAATTCAGTAGTTATATACACCTTGATTGGCTTTGAAAATTATAAATTTATAAACTCAAGTTCCAGCTGCTTTTGGGATACTATCTTACAAGGACTCCAACATACAGTATGGCTCGATAAGGAAGGGAATGGCTCAGTTGCCTTTAGCCTACTGGCTATGGGTGAGATAGGACCTCTGTTGTCTTTTCTGTATCAAACACACAGATTGCAAGCCTAGTGCCACTTTGAGATCTTTGGCAGCAATTAACCATGCAGCTCACACATGATTGAGCAGGTATGATAATGAGTATTCAGAGACAGGTAATGCCTGGGGGGCACTCACCAACCTAAGACAGAGCACCTGTGTGGCCTGGGCAGGCGTCTCCATGACGGGTAAGGTGACCTGCTGACGTCCCATGCAACCCAAGTCAGAAGCTCATTTTTTAATAAAAGGGGGACCTGTAGGTCCCTGGCCCTCACTTTGGGTAACTGTTGCCTTGCTTGCGGACCTTGACCTTGACATCCTCCCTATGCTAATTCCCTGCCAGGTTCCACCCTCCTGAATGCTTAAGGGAAGTTCCTTGTCTGTGTATCCTGAATAATGGACATTAACAGCTTAGATGAAACATCAGTAGCTAACTTCTGCCCTCCAGGGTCCTCCCATTGTGCTGTAAGCCTGTATTTAAGACCTCCTCCCCGCTTCAAGGAATGACATTCGGCATTTAAAATTAAATATATATATAAAATTGAATGAATACTGCAAATGTAATCTATGAATACTACAAATGTGGTTAATATCATGAGTGTAAGTAATGAATATCATGAGTGTAATTTAAAAATTAAATTTAAAAAATTTTAAAAAAAGAAAAAAAGGTAAAAAAAAATGTTTTGATATATACCTCAGTCCCTCTTAATTTCCAAATGTATTTTTATATAAATGTGTACTGTTTTAGAAGAACCTTCTGTTTACTAAGGAAAAACTGATCCTTGTCCTATTACAGACCTGAGCCAACAGTAACGGCTTCATCAACATCTCTTCTCTAAATATCTTCTAAGCTAACATTGCTATTTCAGAATTATAGGCATTTACAACTATGAAAATGTTACAAATATGCTGAAGTATAAAAATGCTTTTTAAAATTTGTAATGTATTCACTTTGTTAGAAGTTTTCTATTTCTTCTATCATGTTTTTGGTGATTTTTTTTAATTGTTGCTGCTTTAAAATTTTATTATTTTTAAAAGTTGTAAATTAAAAGAAAAAAAATCATATAAGAAAATTAACCGGACTGAAGGACTATATAGTCTCTATATTATATTACATGTAACATGTAATTAATATAATACAATCTATAATATATAGAGAATATATTATAGGATAATATATAATAATATAATATATCATATATTTGGTTTTTTTAGAGATAGGGTCTCTCCATAGCCCAGGATGGCTTGAAATTTGCATTGATCTTCCTGCCTCTGCTCCCAAATACTAGGATTATTTTTAGCTCTATTTTTACTTCTGTATGAGTCTAGATAATTCATAAAGCTAATAACTAACCTAAAAGGAAGAGCCATCAGGAAGCAGAAATATTGAAAAATTTAAAATCACCTGCCAGGATTATGTAACATAAGATGCAATGTTTCACCTCCTCACACGCACTGTCAATACTTCAAGCAAGTACATTGCAGCACAGCACAAACTGCAATGTTAGTCTCAAGTACTTAAATACCAGCTTTTCTGCACAAGATAAGGAGGTCATATCCTATGCACATATTTAAATGGCTCAGAATCACAAGATGGATGGTAAAAAGACATTCACAAACCACTCTTGACCTTTTCTGTAAGTTTTACATTTTACCTTAATATGTAACATGCCACACCTGAAGTTGTAATTCCCCTTACACTGTCTGACTTTGGCAAGCTCTGTAGCTCTCACAAACGTCTAACAAAAATTACAACCTGCTCTAAGGCCTCACTGCATGATTGCTAACTCGCTTATTTATACCTCTATGGCATCTTTCAATGAACCAGCCAACAAGAAAAAGGCAGCTGATTGTTCAAAGCGCTGTTTTCCAAGTAAAGAAAAAGCATTTTTCAAAGCAGCTTTCCGCCATCTATCTTCATTAAAGTTGTGGCTGAAAAATGTTGTCATTTTTTCATCATGTTGTGACCTGGGAATGAGAACACAAACACTAGTGACTATATCACACTTAAAATATTTTAATTATTTATAAATTGTATGAAGACAGAGAAAAGAAAAAAACCTCTAACATTCAACTTAAAGAAGACCAGCAGAGGGGCTACAAAGGAAGCTCGGTGTCAAGAGCACTGGCTGCTCTTGCAGAGGACCCAGGTTTGGTTCCTAGCACCCAGGTGGTGGCTCACAACTGTAATCAGTAACTCTAATTTCAGGGGATGCAATGTCCTCATTGATCTCAGCAGCCACAGCACGCACACAGTATACATACACACATGTAGGCAATACAGGCAGGCAAAACACCCGTATACATGATAGAAAATAAAGAAATCTTAAAAGACCAACAGCTCCAGTTACAGATGTTGCTTATTAGCATTTCTTCTAATAAGGATTGCTGATGTACCCTGTGTACTCACACAGGAAGCAAGACTATCTTTTATTTTCCAATGTGCTTTTATCAACATTTTTTATAAGATCCTATCTTTTAGCTGGGCAGTGATGGTGCACGCCTTTACTCCCAGCACTTGGGAGGCAGAGGCAGGTGGATCTACCAAGTGAATTCCAGGACAGCAAAGGCTACACAGAGAAACTCTGTCTTGAAAAACAAAACAAAACAATCTCATCTTTTAAACTAAATTAAAAGATATTTTGCCCATTCACTGTAAATAAAAGAACCAAGACATAAAGAAGTCAGCTGACTTGGCAGAGCTCCTGCCGTGAATTCTTTTCAAAAGCATTAGAGTTCAGATCCCAAACACAATCTCCTTCCAGGACCTTACCTGAACAGACCCCACACTACTGCTTTCTTCTTCATTGACAGGTAGAATAAAGCAGCATCTAAGGCATCATTGTTCCTTTGAAAAGAAGCTTTGGCAACCTAAGAGTAAGGAAAGTAACATGTAACTACTTGACAAAAAGAACTACAATTAATCAATCCAACAATTCACGATTCACTGTTACCTCCTTAGCTCACAAACTAAGGAAATGGGAGTATGTGCACCCAGGAGCTTATGATGGCACCCTCCTAGAGCAAAGCATTTGTATGCCAGTAATCCTAATAAAAACAGCACAGCAGCTAGTATTTATTGAGTGTTTACCATATACCTGGACCAGGCTGAGCACCTTTCATTAATCTTAATGAATACTACTCACTATGAAGTCCTACTCGGGTAGGAGGTAACTGAGCAAAGAGCTTTAAGTAAACTGCCTAAATTCACACACTAAGGTGAGGAAAGGAAAACCTACATAGCAATAAACTACGGTAACGACAACAGAAAATTCAATAGATGTGATCATCTTCTGGAAATTCAACACATTATATTTCTTAATGTGCAGCTCTATGGATAAAAGAGCATGTTGTCAAGACTGACAATCTGAGTTTGATTGTTGTTGTTTGGGGGTTCTACTCTATATTCCAGGATAGCCTTGAACTCACTATGTAGCCCAGGATGGCCTCAAATTAGGGCAACCCTCCTGCCTTAGCCTCCTGAGTGTTAGCATTATAAGCATTCACCTCTATGCCTAGCTTGTTTTTTTGAAATAGGACCGTACCAGGAAGTCTAAACTAGCCTGGTTGTGGTCTGTAACTTAAGCTGCCTTCCAACTCCTGACCCTGCCCTGAACTTCGAAAGTACTGGGGTTGCAGGAGCATGCCCTAGAGTTTTGTTTGTTTTCAAATAAGATACACGTCAAACAGTAATGTCTAAAAAAGTCTTCTATTCCATTAGCTGGACATATAGTGGTGGTGCACGCCTTTAATCCCAGCACTCAGGAGGCAGAGGCAGGCAGATCTCTGAGTTCAAAGTCAGATTGGTCTATATAGTGAGTCCCAGAGCAGCCAGAGATACAAACACAGTAGGACCCTGTCTCAAAACAAACAAACACTACACATAGCAAAAAAATGTACAGCATTCTGCATACAAGTTTTATAAAGGTCAGGTTTGAAACTCTACGTGCATATGTGCACCCACACACATACACATGCAAACACACATAATAAAGAAATGCCTATTTTTAAATTGTTCTAAAAAATATCTCAAAAGGTAAAAACTAGTTCTCTAGAATAGGTTTTCTGGAAGTTTAAAAACAGAATTAATGTTTTCTAGTAGAAGCAGGAAGACAGACTGAGCTACATAGCATATTCTCCCTGTCTCTCCATCTCTCTCTCTCTCAGTCTCTCTCTCAGTCAGTCTCTCTCTCTCTCTCTCTCTCTCTCTCTCTCTCTCTCTCTCTCTCTCTCTCTCTCTCTCTCTCTCTCTCCATGGTGGGTGGAGAAGCAGTAAAGAGGGAATAGAAATGTTTAAGTGTTTTGAAGGGGGAAAGAAAAAAAACTGGGACAGGGGCTTTAATTGGGCAGGAAGATAAATATGGAAAAGAGAAGAGGGTAAAGTAGCGGGTGCGGGTGCATGGTGTGTGTGTGTGTGTGTGTGTGTGTGTGTGTGTGTAACAACAATTAAAAAAATAGGGACCACGGACTTAAGAGTGAAGGGGAAGGAGAAAGATAGGGAAATGATATAGTCTTTGAAAATCCAATGAAGGAAAGTTACCTTTTCAATGCATCTTCGAAGTGTGTTAACATTCCTCACCCACCAGCCTATTCCCATGGCTCTTAATTCAGACCACTGAGGGTCCCC